>NW_026894818.1:0-74137 GCF_032452875.1 Bos javanicus
GTGATCAGTGCATGATCAGTTATGTGATCAGTGTATGATCAGCCACGTGATCAGTGCATGATCAGCCATGATCAGTGCATGATCAGTTGCGTGATCAGTGCATGATCAGTCACGTGATCAGTGCATGGTAGCTACGTGATCATTGCATGATCAGCCGTGATCAGTGCATGATAGCCACGTGATCAGTGCATGATGTCACGTGATCAGTGCATGATCAGTCATGTGATACGTGTGTGTGATCAGCCACGTGATCAGTGCATGATATCCACGTGATCAGTGCATGACAGCCACGTGATCAGTGCATGATAGCCACGTGATCAGTGCATGATCAGTCACGTGATACATGTGATCAGCCACGTGATCAGTGCATGATGAGCCACGTGATCAGTGCATGATCAGTGCATTGATCAGTGCATGATCAGTCACGTGACCAGTACATGGTTGCTACGTGATCGTTGCATGATCAGCCACGTGAGCAGTGTGTACGTGATCAGTGCATGATCAGTCGTGATCAGTGCATGATCAGTCACGTGATCAGTGCATGATCATTTACGTGATCTTTGCATGATCAGTCACGTGACCAGTATATGGTTGCTCACGTGATCATTCCATGACAGCCACGTGAGCAGTGCATGATAGCCACGTGATGTGTGCATGAGTTACGTGATGAGTATGATCAGCCACGTGATCAGTGCATGAGTGCCACGTGATCAGTGCATGATCATGTGCGTGACAGGTGTGTGATCAGCCGTGATCAGTGCATGATCAGCCACGTGATCAGTGCATGATAGCCACGTGATCAGTGCATGATCAGTTACGTGATCAGTGTATGATCAGCCACGTGATCAGTGCATGATATCCAAGTGATCAGTGCATGATCATCACGTGATCAGTGTATGATCAGCCACGTGAACAGTGCATGCTCAGTCACGTGATCTGGGCCTGCTGAGCTGCGTGATTACTGTCTGCTCATCTGCTTGACAATTGCCAGCTGAGCTGCACGATTCCTGCCTGTCATCTGCTTGACAATTGCCAGCTGTGCTGCGTAATTCCTGCCTGCTCAGCTGCTTGATTATGCCAGCTGAGCAGCATGATTCCTCACACCTGAGTTCCATGATTATTGCCTGCTGACTGTTTGATTCGTGCCTACTCAGCTCTTTGTTTATTGCCTCCAGAGGCACATGATCAGTGTATGATAGCAAACATGATCAGCGCATGATCAGTCACATGATCAGCGCCATTAAGTCACGTGATCACTACATGATAGTCATGTGATCAGTCCATGCTCAGTCACGGTATCAGTGCATGATCAGCCACGTGATCAGTGCATGATCTGTCACAAGATTAGTGTATGATCATCCACGTGATCAGTGCATGGGCAGTCATGTGATCAGTGCATGATATAGACGTGATCAGTGCATGATCAGTCTCGTGATCAGTGCATGATAGCCACGTGATCAGTGCATGATCAGTCACCTGATGGGTGTATGATCATTCACGTGACCAGTACATGGTAGCTACATGATCATTGCATGATCAGCCACGTGAGTAGTGCATGATAGCCACGTGATCAGTGCATGATCAGTCACGTGATCAGTGCATGATCAGTCATGTGATCAGTGCATGATAGCTGCGTGATCATGGCATGATCAGCCACGTGATCAGTGCATGATAGCCACGTGATCAGTGCATGATCAGTCACGTGATCAGTGCATGATCAGTCACGTGATCAGTGCATGATCAGCACGTGATCAGTGCATGATCAGTCACGTGATCAGTGCATGATCAGCCACGTGATCAGTGCATGATCAGTCACGTGATCAGTGCATGATCAGCCACGTGATCAGTGCATGATCAGCCACGTGATCAGTGCATGATCAATTACGTGATCAGTGCATGATCAGTCACGTGATCAGTGCATGGTAGCCACGTGATCATTGCATGATCAGCACGTGATCAGTGCATGATAGCCACGTGATCAGTGCATGATAGCCACGTGATCAGTGCATGATCAGTCACGTGATCGTGTGTGATCAGCCACGTGATCAGTGCATGATATCCACGTGATCAGTGCATGATCAGCCACGTGATCAGTGCATGATAGCCACGTGATCAGTGCATGATCAGTCACGTGATCATGTGTGATCAGCCACGTGATCAGTGCATGATCAGCCACGTGATCAGTGCATGATCAATTACGTGATCAGTGCATGATCAGTCACGTGACCAGTACATGGTTGCTACGTGATCATTGCATGATCAGCCACGTGAGCAGTGCATGATAGCCACGTGATCAGTGCATGATCAGTCACGTGATCAGTGCATGATCAGCCACGTGATCAGTGCATGATGCCACGTGATCAGTGCATGATAGTCACGTGACAGGTGTGTGATCAGCCACGTGATCAGTGCATGATCAGCCGTGATCAGTGCATGATAGCCACGTGATCAGTGCATGATCAGTTACGTGAGCAGTGTATGATCAGCCACGTGATCAGTGCATGGTCAGACACGTGAACAGTGTATGATCAGCCACGTGATCAGTGCATGATATCCAAGTGATCAGTGCATGATCATCACGTGATCAGTGTATGATCAGCCACGTGAACAGTGCATGCTCAGTCACGTGATCTGGGCCTGCTGAGCTGCGTGATTACTGTCTGCTCATCTGCTTGACAATTGCCAGCTGAGCTGCACGATTCCTGCCTGTCATCTGCTTGACAATTGCCAGCTGTGCTGCGTAATTCCTGCCTGCTCAGCTGCTTGATTATTGCCAGCTGAGCAGCATGATTCCTCACACCTGAGTTCCATGATTATTGCCTGCTGACTGTTTGATTCGTGCCTACTCAGCTCTTTGTTTATTGCCTCCAGAGGCACATGATCAGTGTATGATAGCAAACATGATCAGCGCATGATCAGTCACATGATCAGCGCCATTAAGTCACGTGATCACTACATGATAGTCATGTGATCAGTCCATGCTCAGTCACGGTATCAGTGCATGATCAGCCACGTGATCAGTGCATGATCTGTCACAAGATTAGTGTATGATCATCCACGTGATCAGTGCATGGGCAGTCATGTGATCAGTGCATGATATAGCGTGATCAGTGCATGATCAGTCTCGTGATCAGTGCATGATAGCCACGTGATCAGTGCATGATCAGTCACCTGATGGGTGTATGATCATTCACGTGACCTGTACATGGTAGCTACATGATCATTGCATGATCAGCCACGTGAGTAGTTCATGATAGCCACGTGATCACTGCATGATCAGTCACGTGATCAGTGCATGATCAGTCATGTGACCAGTACATGGTAGCTGCGTGATCATGGCATGATCAGCCACGTGATCAGTGCATGATAGCCACGTGATCAGTGCATGATCAGACACGTGATCAGTGCATGATCAGTCACGTGATCAGTGCATGATCAGCCACGTGATCAGTGCATGATCAGCACGTGATCAGTGTATGTCAGCCAAGTGATCAGTGCATGATAGCCACGTGATCAGTGCATGATCAGTCACGTGATCAGTGCATGATCAGTTATGTGATCAGTGTATGATCAGCCACGTGATCAGTGCATGATCAGCCATGATCAGTGCATGATCAATTCGTGATCAGTGCATGATCAGTCACGTGATCAGTACATGGTAGCTACGTGATCATTGCATGATCAGCCACGTGATCAGTGCATGATAGCCACGTGATCAGTGCATGATAGCCACGTGATCAGTGCATGATCAGTCATGTGATACGTGTGTGATCAGCCACGTGATCAGTGCATGATATCCACGTGATCAGTGCATGACAGCCACGTGATCAGTGCATGAGAGCCACGGGATCAGTGCATGATCAGTCACGTGATACATGTGTGATCAGCCACGTGATCAGTGCATGATGAGCCACGTGATCAGTGCAGGATCAATTACGTGATCAGTGCATGATCAGTCACGTGACCAGTACATGGTTGCTACGTGATCGTTGCATGATCAGCCACGTGAGCAGAGCATGATAGCCACGTGATCAGTGCATGATCAGTCACGTGATCAGTACATGATCAGTCACGTGAACAGTGCATGATCATTTACGTGATCTTTGCATGATCAGTCACGTGACCAGTATATGGTTGCTACGTGATCATTCCATGACGAGCCACGTGAGCAGTGCATGATAGCCACGTGATGTGTGCATGAGTTACGTGAGCAGAGTATGATCAGCCACGTGATCAGTGCATGAGTGCCACGTGATCAGTGCATGATATGTCACGTGACAGGTGTGTGATCAGCCACGTGAACAGTGCATGTTCAGCCACGTGATCAGTGCATGATAGCCACGTGATCAGTGCATGATCAGTTACGTGAGCAGTGTATGATCAGCCACGTGATCAGTGCATGGTCAGACACGTGAACAGTGTATGATCAGCCACGTGATCAGTGCATGATATCCAAGTGATCAGTGCATGATCATCACGTGATCAGTGTATGATCAGCCACGTGAACAGTGCATGCTCAGTCACGTGATCAGGGCCTGCTGAGCTGCGTGATTACTGTCTGCTCATCTGCTTGACAATTGCCAGCTGAGCTGCACGATTCCTGCCTGTCATCTGCTTGACAATTGCCAGCTGTGCTGCGTAATTCCTGCCTGCTCAGCTGCTTGATTATTGCCAGCTGAGCAGCATGATTCCTCACACTGAGTTCCATGATTATTGCCTGCTGACTGTTTGATTCGTGCCTACTCAGCTCTTTGTTTATTGCCTCCAGAGGCACATGATCAGTGTATGATAGCAAACATGATCAGCGCATGATCAGTCACATGATCAGCGCCATTAAGTCACGTGATCACTACATGATAGTCATGTGATCAGTCCATGCTCAGTCACGGTATCAGTGCATGATCAGCCACGTGATCAGTGCATGATCTGTCACAAGATTAGTGTATGATCATCCACGTGATCAGTGCATGGCAGTCATGTGATCAGTGCATGATATAGACGTGATCAGTGCATGATCAGTCTCGTGATCAGTGCATGATAGCCACGTGATCAGTGCATGATCAGTCACCTGATGGGTGTATGATCATTCACGTGACCTGTACATGGTAGCTACATGATCATTGCATGATCAGCCACGTGAGTAGTGCATGATAGCCACGTGATCACTGCATGATCAGTCACGTGATCAGTGCATGATCAGTCATGTGACCAGTACATGGTAGCTGCGTGATCATGGCATGATCAGCCACGTGAGCAGTGCATGATAGCCACGTGATCAGTGCATGATCAGTCACGTGATCAGTGCATGATCAGTCACGTGATCAGTGCATGATCAGTCACGTGATCAGTGCATGATCAGCCACGTGATCAGTGCATGATCAGTCACGTGATCAGTGCATGATCAGCCACGTGATCAGTGCATGATAGCCACGTGATCAGTGCATGATCAGTCACGTGATCAGTGCATGATCAGTCACGTGATCAGTGCATGATCAGCCACGTGATCAGTGCATGATCAGCCACGTGATCAGTGCATGATCAATTACGTGATCAGTGCATGATCAGTCACGTGACCAGTACATGGTAGCTACGTGATCATGCATGATCAGCCACGTGATCAGTGCATGATAGCCACGTGATCAGTGCATGATCAGTCACGTGATCAGTGCATGATCAGCCACGTGATCAGTGCATGATATCCACGTGATCAGTGCATGATCAGTCACGTGATCAGTGCATGATCAGCCACGTGATCAGTGCATGATCAGCCACGTGATCAGTGCATGATCAGTCACGTGATCAGTGCATGATCAGCCACGTGATCAGTGCATGATCAGCCACGTGATCAGTGCATGATCAGCCACGTGATCAGTGCATGATAGCCACGTGATCAGTGCATGATCATCACGTGATCAGTGCATGATCAGTCACGTGATCAGTGTATGATCAGCCACGTGATCAGTGCATGATCAGCCACGTGATCAGTGCATGATCAATTACGTGATCAGTGCATGATCAGTCACGTGACCAGTACATGGTAGCTACGTGATCATTGCATGATCAGCCACGTGATCAGTGCATGATAGCCACGTGATCAGTGCATGATAGCCACGTGATCAGTGCATGATCAGTCATGTGATCGTGTGTGATCAGCCACGTGATCAGTGCATGATATCCACGTGATCAGTGCATGACAGCCACGTGATCAGTGCATGATAGCCACGTGATCAGTGCATGATCAGTCACGTGATCATGTGTGATCAGCCACGTGATCAGTGCATGATCAGCCACGTGATCAGTGCATGATCAATTACGTGATCAGTGCATGATCAGTCACGTGACCAGTACATGGTTGCTACGTGATCAGTTGCATGATCAGCCACGTGAGCAGTGCATGATAGCCACGTGATCAGTGCATGATCAGTCACGTGATCAGTGCATGATCAGTCACGTGATCAGTGCATGATCATTTACGTGATCAGTGCATGATCAGTCACGTGACCAGTATATGGTAGCTACGTGATCATTGCATGATCAGCCACGTGATCAGTGCATGATAGCCACGTGATCAGTGCATGAGTTACGTGATCAGTGTATGATCAGCCACGTGATCAGTGCATGATGCCACGTGATCAGTGCATGATAGTCACGTGATCAGTGCATGATCAGCCACGTGATCAGTGCATGATCAGCCACGTGATCAGTGCATGATAGCCACGTGATCAGTGCATGATCAGTCACGTGATCAGTGTATGATCAGCCACGTGAACAGTGCATGCTCAGTCACGTGATCAGGGCCTGCTGAGCTGCGTGATTACTGTCTGCTCATCTGCTTGACAATTGCCAGCTGAGCTGCACGATTCCTGCCTGTCATCTGCTTGACAATTGCCAGCTGTGCTGCGTAATTCCTGCCTGCTCAGCTGCTTGATTATTGCCAGCTGAGCAGCATGATTCCTCACACCTGAGTTCCATGATTATTGCCTGCTGACTGTTTGATTCGTGCCTACTCAGCTCTTTGTTTATTGCCTCCAGAGGCACATGATCAGTGTATGATAGCAAACATGATCAGCGCATGATCAGTCACATGATCAGCGCCATTAAGTCACGTGATCACTACATGATAGTCATGTGATCAGTCCATGCTCAGTCACGGTATCAGTGCATGATCAGCCACGTGATCAGTGCATGATCTGTCACATGATTAGTGTATGATCATCCACGTGATCAGTGCATGGGCAGTCATGTGATCAGTGCATGATATAGACGTGATCAGTGCATGATCAGTCTCGTGATCAGTGCATGATAGCCACGTGATCAGTGCATGATCAGTCACCTGATGGGTGTATGATCATTCACGTGACCTGTACATGGTAGCTACATGATCATTGCATGATCAGCCACGTGAGTAGTTCATGATAGCCACGTGATCAGTGCATGATCAGTCACGTGATCAGTGCATGATCAGTCATGTGACCAGTACATGGTAGCTGCGTGATCATGGCATGATCAGCCACGTGATCAGTGCATGATAGCCACGTGATCAGTGCATGATCAGTCACGTGATCAGTGCATGATCAGTCACGTGATCAGTGCATGATCAGCCACGTGATCAGTGCATGATCAGGCACGTGATCAGTGCATGATCAGCCAAGTGATCAGTGCATGATAGCCACGTGATCAGTGCATGATCAGTCACGTGATCAGTGCATGATCAGTTACGTGATCAGTGCATGATCAGCCACGTGATCAGTGCATGATCAGCCACGTGATCAGTGCATGATCAGCCACGTGATCAGTGCATGATCAGTCACGTGATCAGTACATGATAGCTACGTGATCAGTGCATGATCAGCCACGTGATCAGTGCATGATAGCCACGTGATCAGTGCATGATAGCCACGTGATCAGTGCATGATCAGTCATGTGATACGTGTGTGATCAGCCACGTGATCAGTGCATGATATCCACGTGATCAGTGCATGACAGCCACGTGATCAGTGCATGATAGCCACGTGATCAGTGCATGATCAGTCACGTGATACATGTGTGATCAGCCACGTGATCAGTGCATGATGAGCCACGTGATCAGTGCAGGATCAATTACGTGATCAGTGCATGATCAGTCACGTGACCAGTACATGGTTGCTACGTGATCGTTGCATGATCAGCCACGTGAGCAGAGCATGATAGCCACGTGATCAGTGCATGATCAGTCACGTGATCAGTACATGATCAGTCACGTGAACAGTGCATGATCATTTACGTGATCAGTGCATGATCAGTCACGTGACCAGTATATGGTTGCTACGTGATCATTCCATGACGAGCCACGTGAGCAGTGCATGATAGCCACGTGATGTGTGCATGAGTTACGTGAGCAGAGTATGATCAGCCACGTGATCAGTGCATGAGTGCCACGTGATCAGTGCATGATATGTCACGTGACAGGTGTGTGATCAGCCGTGAACAGTGCATGTTCAGCCACGTGATCAGTGCATGATAGCCACGTGATCAGTGCATGATCAGTTACGTGAGCAGTGTATGATCAGCCACGTGATCAGTGCATGGTCAGACACGTGAACAGTGTATGATCAGCCACGTGATCAGTGCATGATATCCAAGTGATCAGTGCATGATCATCACGTGATCAGTGTATGATCAGCCACGTGAACAGTGCATGCTCAGTCACGTGATCAGGGCCTGCTGAGCTGCGTGATTACTGTCTGCTCATCTGCTTGACAATTGCCAGCTGAGCTGCACGATTCCTGCCTGTCATCTGCTTGACAATTGCCAGCTGTGCTGCGTAATTCCTGCCTGCTCAGCTGCTTGATTATTGCCAGCTGAGCAGCATGATTCCTCACACCTGAGTTCCATGATTATTGCCTGCTGACTGTTTGATTCGTGCCTACTCAGCTCTTTGTTTATTGCCTCCAGAGGCACATGATCAGTGTATGATAGCAAACATGATCAGCGCATGATCAGTCACATGATCAGCGCCATTAAGTCACGTGATCACTACATGATAGTCATGTGATCAGTCCATGCTCAGTCACGGTATCAGTGCATGATCAGCCACGTGATCAGTGCATGATCTGTCACATGATTAGTGTATGATCATCCACGTGATCAGTGCATGGCAGTCATGTGATCAGTGCATGATATAGACGTGATCAGTGCATGATCAGTCTCGTGATCAGTGCATGATAGCCACGTGATCAGTGCATGATCAGTCACCTGATGGGTGTATGATCATTCACGTGACCTGTACATGGTAGCTACATGATCATTGCATGATCAGCCACGTGAGTAGTGCATGATAGCCACGTGATCACTGCATGATCAGTCACGTGATCAGTGCATGATCAGTCATGTGACCAGTACATGGTAGCTGCGTGATCATGGCATGATCAGCCACGTGAGCAGTGCATGATAGCCACGTGATCAGTGCATGATCAGTCACGTGATCAGTGCATGATCAGTCACGTGATCAGTGCATGATCAGCCACGTGATCAGTGCATGATCAGTCACGTGATCAGTGCATGATCAGCCACGTGATCAGTGCATGATCAGTCACGTGATCAGTGCATGATCAGCGTGATCAGTGCATGATCAGTCACGTGATCAGTGCATGATAGCCACGTGATCAGTGCATGATCAGTCACGTGATCAGTGCATGATCAGTCACGTGACCAGTACATGGTAGCTACGTGATCATTGCATGATCAGCCACGTGATCAGTGCATGATAGCCACGTGATCAGTGCATGATCAGTCACGTGATCAGTGCATGATCAGTCACGTGATCAGTGCATGATAGCTGCGTGATCATGCATGATCAGCCACGTGATCAGTGCATGATAGCCACGTGATCAGTGCATGATCAGTCACGTGATCAGTGCATGATCAGTCACGTGATCAGTGCATGATCAGCCACGTGATCAGTGCATGATCAGCCACGTGATCAGTGCATGATCAGCCACGTGATCAGTGCATGATAGCCACGTGATCAGTGCATGATCAGTCACGTGATCAGTGCATGATCAGTCACGTGATCAGTGCATGATCAGCCACGTGATCAGTGCATGATCAGCCACGTGATCAGTGCATGATCAGTCACGTGATCAGTGCATGATCAGTCACGTGATCAGTGCATGATAGCCACGTGATCAGTGCATGATCAGCCACGTGATCAGTGCATGATCAGCCACGTGATCAGTGCATGATCAGTCACGTGATCAGTGCATGATCAGCCACGTGATCAGTGCATGATAGCCACGTGATCAGTGCATGATCAGTCACGTGATCAGTGCATGATCAGTCACGTGATCAGTGCATGATCAGCCACGTGATCAGTGCATGATCAGTCACGTGATCAGTGCATGATCAGCCACGTGATCAGTGCATGATCAGCCACGTGATCAGTGCATGATCAGCCACGTGATCAGTGCATGATAGCCACGTGATCAGTGCATGATCAGTCACGTGATCAGTGCATGATCAGTCACGTGATCAGTGCATGATCAGCCACGTGATCAGTGCATGATCAGCCACGTGATCAGTGCATGATCAATTACGTGATCAGTGCATGATCAGTCACGTGACCAGTACATGGTAGCTACGTGATCAGTGCATGATCAGCCACGTGATCAGTGCATGATAGCCACGTGATCAGTGCATGATAGCCACGTGATCAGTGCATGATCAGTCATGTGATCGTGTGTGATCAGCCACGTGATCAGTGCATGATATCCACGTGATCAGTGCATGATCAGCCACGTGATCAGTGCATGATAGCCACGTGATCAGTGCATGATCAGTCACGTGATCATGTGTGATCAGCCACGTGATCAGTGCATGATGAGCCACGTGATCAGTGCATGATCAATTACGTGATCAGTGCATGATCAGTCACGTGACCAGTGCATGGTTGCTACGTGATCGTGCATGATCAGCCACGTGAGCAGTGCATGATAGCCACGTGATCAGTGCATGATCAGTCACGTGATCAGTGCATGATCAGTCACGTGATCAGTGCATGATCATTCACGTGATCAGTGCATGATCAGTCACGTGATCAGTATATGGTTGCTACGTGATCATTGCATGATCAGCCACGTGATCAGTGCATGATAGCCACGTGATGTGCATGAGTCACGTGATCAGTGTATGATCAGCCACGTGATCAGTGCATGATGCCACGTGATCAGTGCATGATCAGTCACGTGACAGTGCATGATCAGCCACGTGAACAGTGCATGATCAGCCACGTGATCAGTGCATGATAGCCACGTGATCAGTGCATGATCATCACGTGATCAGTGTATGATCAGCCACGTGATCAGTGCATGCTCAGTCACGTGATCTGGGCCTGCTGAGCTGCGTGATTACTGTCTGCTCATCTGCTTGACAATTGCCAGCTGAGCTGCACGATTCCTGCCTGTCATCTGCTTGACAATTGCCAGCTGTGCTGCGTAATTCCTGCCTGCTCAGCTGCTTGATTATTGCCAGCTGAGCAGCATGATTCCTCACACCTGAGTTCCATGATTATTGCCTGCTGACTGTTTGATTCGTGCCTACTCAGCTCTTTGTTTATTGCCTCCAGAGGCACATGATCAGTGTATGATAGCAAACATGATCAGCGCATGATCAGTCACATGATCAGCGCCATTAAGTCACGTGATCACTACATGATAGTCATGTGATCAGTCCATGCTCAGTCACGGTATCAGTGCATGATCAGCCACGTGATCAGTGCATGATCTGTCACATGATTAGTGTATGATCATCCACGTGATCAGTGCATGGGCAGTCATGTGATCAGTGCATGATATAGACGTGATCAGTGCATGATCAGTCTCGTGATCAGTGCATGATAGCCACGTGATCAGTGCATGATCAGTCACCTGATGGGTGTATGATCATTCACGTGACCTGTACATGGTAGCTACATGATCATTGCATGATCAGCCACGTGAGTAGTGCATGATAGCCACGTGATCAGTGCATGATCAGTCACGTGATCAGTGCATGATCAGTCATGTGACCAGTACATGGTAGCTGCGTGATCATGGCATGATCAGCCACGTGAGCAGTGCATGATAGCCACGTGATCAGTGCATGATCAGACACGAGATCAGTGCATGATCAGTCACGTGATCAGTGCATGATCAGCCACGTGATCAGTGCATGATCAGGCACGTGATCAGTGCATGATCAGCCACGTGATCAGTGCATGATAGCCACGTGATCAGTGCATGATCAGTCACGTGATCAGTGCATGATCAGTTATGTGATCAGTGCATGATCAGCCACGTGATCAGTGCATGATCAGCCACGTGATCAGTGCATGATCAATTACGTGATCAGTGCATGATCAGTCACGTGATCAGTGCATGGTAGTCACGTGATCATTGCATGATCAGCCACGTGATCAGTGCATGATAGCCACGTGATCAGTGCATGATAGCCACGTGATCAGTGCATGATCAGTCATGTGATACGTGTGTGATCAGCCACGTGATCAGTGCATGATATCCACGTGATCAGTGCATGACAGCCACGTGATCAGTGCATGATAGCCACGTGATCAGTGCATGATCAGTCACGTGATACATGTGTGATCAGCCACGTGATCAGTGCATGATGAGCCACGTGATCAGTGCAGGATCAATTACGTGATCAGTGCATGATCAGTCACGTGACCAGTACATGGTTGCTACGTGATCGTTGCATGATCAGCCACGTGAGCAGAGCATGATAGCCACGTGATCAGTGCATGATCAGTCACGTGATCAGTACATGATCAGTCACGTGAACAGTGCATGATCATTTACGTGATCTGTGCATGATCAGTCACGTGACCAGTATATGGTAGCTACGTGATCATTCCATGACGAGCCACGTGAGCAGTGCATGATAGCCACGTGATGTGTGCATGAGTTACGTGAGCAGAGTATGATCAGCCACGTGATCAGTGCATGAGTGCCACGTGATCAGTGCATGATATGTCACGTGACAGGTGTGTGATCAGCCACGTGAACAGTGCATGTTCAGCCACGTGATCAGTGCATGATAGCCACGTGATCAGTGCATGATCAGTTACGTGAGCAGTGTATGATCAGCCACGTGATCAGTGCATGGTCAGACACGTGAACAGTGTATGATCAGCCACGTGATCAGTGCATGATATCCAAGTGATCAGTGCATGATCATCACGTGATCAGTGTATGATCAGCCACGTGAACAGTGCATGCTCAGTCACGTGATCAGGGCCTGCTGAGCTGCGTGATTACTGTCTGCTCATCTGCTTGACAATTGCCAGCTGAGCTGCACGATTCCTGCCTGTCATCTGCTTGACAATTGCCAGCTGTGCTGCGTAATTCCTGCCTGCTCAGCTGCTTGATTATTGCCAGCTGAGCAGCATGATTCCTCACACTGAGTTCCATGATTATTGCCTGCTGACTGTTTGATTCGTGCCTACTCAGCTCTTTGTTTATTGCCTCCAGAGGCACATGATCAGTGTATGATAGCAAACATGATCAGCGCATGATCAGTCACATGATCAGCGCCATTAAGTCACGTGATCACTACATGATAGTCATGTGATCAGTCCATGCTCAGTCACGGTATCAGTGCATGATCAGCCACGTGATCAGTGCATGATCTGTCACATGATTAGTGTATGATCATCCACGTGATCAGTGCATGGCAGTCATGTGATCAGTGCATGATATAGACGTGATCAGTGCATGATCAGTCTCGTGATCAGTGCATGATAGCCACGTGATCAGTGCATGATCAGTCACCTGATGGGTGTATGATCATTCACGTGACCTGTACATGGTAGCTACATGATCATTGCATGATCAGCCACGTGAGTAGTGCATGATAGCCACGTGATCACTGCATGATCAGTCACGTGATCAGTGCATGATCAGTCATGTGACCAGTACATGGTAGCTGCGTGATCATGGCATGATCAGCCACGTGAGCAGTGCATGATAGCCACGTGATCAGTGCATGATCAGTCACGTGATCAGTGCATGATCAGTCACGTGATCAGTGCATGATCAGCCACGTGATCAGTGCATGATCAGTCACGTGATCAGTGCATGATCAGCCACGTGATCAGTGCATGATCAGTCACGTGATCAGTGCATGATATAGCCGTGATCAGTGCATGATCAGTCACGTGATCAGTGCATGATCAGCCACGTGATCAGTGCATGATCAGTCACGTGATCAGTGCATGATCAGTCACGTGATCAGTACATGATAGCTACGTGATCAGTGCATGATCAGCCACGTGATCAGTGCATGATAGCCACGTGATCAGTGCATGATCAGTCACGTGATCAGTGCATGATCAGTCATGTGATCAGTACATGGTAGCTGCGTGATCATGCATGATCAGCCACGTGATCAGTGCATGATAGCCACGTGATCAGTGCATGATCAGTCACGTGATCAGTGCATGATCAGTCACGTGATCAGTGCATGATCAGCCACGTGATCAGTGCATGATCAGCCACGTGATCAGTGCATGATCAGCCACGTGATCAGTGCATGATAGCCACGTGATCAGTGCATGATCAGTCACGTGATCAGTGCATGATCAGTCACGTGATCAGTGCATGATCAGCCACGTGATCAGTGCATGATCAGCCACGTGATCAGTGCATGATCAGTCACGTGATCAGTGCATGATCAGTCACGTGATCAGTGCATGATAGCTCGTGATCAGTGCATGATCAGCCACGTGATCAGTGCATGATAGCCACGTGATCAGTGCATGATCAGTCATGTGATCGTGTGTGATCAGCCATGATCAGTGCATGATAGCCACGTGATCAGTGCATGATCAGTCACGTGATCAGTGCATGATCATCACGTGATCAGTGCATGATCAGACGTGATCAGTGCATGATCAGTCACGTGATCAGTGCATGATCAGCCACGTGATCAGTGCATGATCAGTCACGTGATCAGTGCATGATCAGCCACGTGATCAGTGCATGATAGCCACGTGATCAGTGCATGATCAGTCACGTGATCAGTGCATGATCAGTCATGTGATCAGTGCATGATCAGCCACGTGATCAGTGCATGATCAGCCACGTGATCAGTGCATGATCAGTCACGTGATCAGTGCATGATCAGTCACGTGACCAGTACATGGTAGCTACGTGATCATTGCATGATCAGCCACGTGATCAGTGCATGATAGCCACGTGATCAGTGCATGATAGCCACGTGATCAGTGCATGATCAGTCATGTGATCGTGTGTGATCAGCCACGTGATCAGTGCATGATATCCACGTGATCAGTGCATGACAGCCACGTGATCAGTGCATGATAGCCACGTGATCAGTGCATGATCAGTCACGTGATACATGTGTGATCAGCCACGTGATCAGTGCATGATGAGCCACGTGATCAGTGCAGGATCAATTCGTGATCAGTGCATGATCAGTCACGTGACCAGTACATGGTTGCTACGTGATCGTTGCATGATCAGCCACGTGAGCAGAGCATGATAGCCACGTGATCAGTGCATGATCAGTCACGTGATCAGTACATGATCAGTCACGTGAACAGTGCATGATCATTTACGTGATCTTTGCATGATCAGTCACGTGACCAGTATATGGTTGCTACGTGATCATTCCATGACGAGCCACGTGAGCAGTGCATGATAGCCACGTGATGTGTGCATGAGTTACGTGAGCAGAGTATGATCAGCCACGTGATCAGTGCATGAGTGCCACGTGATCAGTGCATGATATGTCACGTGACAGGTGTGTGATCAGCCACGTGAACAGTGCATGATCAGCCACGTGATCAGTGCATGATAGCCACGTGATCAGTGCATGATCAGCACGTGAACAGTGTATGATCAGCCACGTGATCAGTGCATGATATCCAAGTGATCAGTGCATGATCATCACGTGATCAGTGTATGATCAGCCACGTGAACAGTGCATGCTCAGTCACGTGATCTGGGCCTGCTGAGCTGCGTGATTACTGTCTGCTCATCTGCTTGACAATTGCCAGCTGAGCTGCACGATTCCTGCCTGTCATCTGCTTGACAATTGCCAGCTGTGCTGCGTAATTCCTGCCTGCTCAGCTGCTTGATTATTGCCAGCTGAGCAGCATGATTCCTCACACCTGAGTTCCATGATTATTGCCTGCTGACTGTTTGATTCGTGCCTACTCAGCTCTTTGTTTATTGCCTCCAGAGGCACATGATCAGTGTATGATAGCAAACATGATCAGCGCATGATCAGTCACATGATCAGCGCCATTAAGTCACGTGATCACTACATGATAGTCATGTGATCAGTCCATGCTCAGTCACGGTATCAGTGCATGATCAGCCACGTGATCAGTGCATGATCTGTCACAAGATTAGTGTATGATCATCCACGTGATCAGTGCATGGCAGTCATGTGATCAGTGCATGATATAGACGTGATCAGTGCATGATCAGTCTCGTGATCAGTGCATGATAGCCACGTGATCAGTGCATGATCAGTCACCTGATGGGTGTATGATCATTCACGTGACCTGTACATGGTAGCTACATGATCATTGCATGATCAGCCACGTGAGTAGTGCATGATAGCCACGTGATCACTGCATGATCAGTCACGTGATCAGTGCATGATCAGTCATGTGACCAGTACATGGTAGCTGCGTGATCATGGCATGATCAGCCACGTGAGCAGTGCATGATAGCCACGTGATCAGTGCATGATCAGACACGAGATCAGTGCATGATCAGTCACGTGATCAGTGCATGATCAGCCACGTGATCAGTGCATGACAGGCACGTGATCAGTGTATGTCAGCCAAGTGATCAGTGCATGATAGCCACGTGATCAGTGCATGATCAGTCACGTGATCAGTGCATGATCAGTTATGTGATCAGTGCATGATCAGCCACGTGATCAGTGCATGATCAGCCACGTGATCAGTGCATGATCAATTACGTGATCAGTGCATGATCAGTCACGTGATCAGTACATGGTAGCTACGTGATCATTGCATGATCAGCCACGTGATCAGTGCATGATAGCCACGTGATCAGTGCATGATAGCCACGTGATCAGTGCATGATCAGTCATGTGATCGTGTGTGATCAGCCACGTGATCAGTGCATGATATCCACGTGATCAGTGCATGACAGCCACGTGATCAGTGCATGAGAGCCACGTGATCAGTGCATGATCAGTCACGTGATACATGTGTGATCAGCCACGTGATCAGTGCATGATGAGCCACGTGATCAGTGCAGGATCAATTACGTGATCAGTGCATGATCAGTCACGTGACCAGTACATGGTTGCTACGTGATCGTTGCATGATCAGCCACGTGAGCAGAGCATGATAGCCACGTGATCAGTGCATGATCAGTCACGTGATCAGTACATGATCAGTCACGTGAACAGTGCATGATCATTTACGTGATCTTTGCATGATCAGTCACGTGACCAGTATATGGTTGCTCGTGATCATTCCATGACGAGCCACGTGAGCAGTGCATGATAGCCACGTGATGTGTGCATGAGTTACGTGAGCAGAGTATGATCAGCCACGTGATCAGTGCATGAGTGCCACGTGATCAGTGCATGATATGTCACGTGACAGGTGTGTGATCAGCCACGTGAACAGTGCATGTTCAGCCACGTGATCAGTGCATGATAGCCACGTGATCAGTGCATGATCAGTTACGTGAGCAGTGTATGATCAGCCACGTGATCAGTGCATGGTCAGACACGTGAACAGTGTATGATCAGCCACGTGATCAGTGCATGATATCCAAGTGATCAGTGCATGATCATCACGTGATCAGTGTATGATCAGCCACGTGAACAGTGCATGCTCAGTCACGTGATCTGGGCCTGCTGAGCTGCGTGATTACTGTCTGCTCATCTGCTTGACAATTGCCAGCTGAGCTGCACGATTCCTGCCTGTCATCTGCTTGACAATTGCCAGCTGTGCTGCGTAATTCCTGCCTGCTCAGCTGCTTGATTATTGCCAGCTGAGCAGCATGATTCCTCACACCTGAGTTCCATGATTATTGCCTGCTGACTGTTTGATTCGTGCCTACTCAGCTCTTTGTTTATTGCCTCCAGAGGCACATGATCAGTGTATGATAGCAAACATGATCAGCGCATGATCAGTCACATGATCAGCGCCATTAAGTCACGTGATCACTACATGATAGTCATGTGATCAGTCCATGCTCAGTCACGGTATCAGTGCATGATCAGCCACGTGATCAGTGCATGATCTGTCACAAGATTAGTGTATGATCATCCACGTGATCAGTGCATGGGCAGTCATGTGATCAGTGCATGATATAGACGTGATCAGTGCATGATCAGTCTCGTGATCAGTGCATGATAGCCACGTGATCAGTGCATGATCAGTCACCTGATGGGTGTATGATCATTCACGTGACCTGTACATGGTAGCTACATGATCATTGCATGATCAGCCACGTGAGTAGTTCATGATAGCCACGTGATCACTGCATGATCAGTCACGTGATCAGTGCATGATCAGTCATGTGACCAGTACATGGTAGCTGCGTGATCATGGCATGATCAGCCACGTGAGCAGTGCATGATAGCCACGTGATCAGTGCATGATCAGACACGTGATCAGTGCATGATCAGTCACGTGATCAGTGCATGATCAGCCACGTGATCAGTGCATGACCAGGCACGTGATCAGTGTATGTCCAGCCACGTGATCAGTGCATGATAGCCACGTGATCAGTGCATGATCAGTCACGTGATCAGTGCATGATCAGTTACGTGATCAGTGCATGATCAGCCACGTGATCAGTGCATGATCAGCCACGTGATCAGTGCATGATCAATTACGTGATCAGTGCATGATCAGTCACGTGATCAGTACATGGTAGCTCGTGATCATTGCATGATCAGCCACGTGATCAGTGCATGATAGCCACGTGATCAGTGCATGATAGCCACGTGATCAGTGCATGATCAGTCATGTGATACGTGTGTGATCAGCCACGTGATCAGTGCATGATATCCACGTGATCAGTGCATGACAGCCACGTGATCAGTGCATGAGCCACGTGATCAGTGCATGATCAGTCACGTGATACATGTGTGATCAGCCACGTGATCAGTGCATGATGAGCCACGTGATCAGTGCAGGATCAATTACGTGATCAGTGCATGATCAGTCACGTGACCAGTACATGGTTGCTACGTGATCGTTGCATGATCAGCCACGTGAGCAGAGCATGATAGCCACGTGATCAGTGCATGATCAGTCACGTGATCAGTACATGATCAGTCACGTGAACAGTGCATGATCATTCGTGATCTTTGCATGATCAGTCACGTGACCAGTATATGGTTGCTACGTGATCATTCCATGAGCGCGTGAGCAGTGCATGATAGCCACGTGATGTGTGCATGAGTTACGTGAGCAGAGTATGATCAGCCACGTGATCAGTGCATGAGTGCCACGTGATCAGTGCATGATATGTCACGTGACAGGTGTGTGATCAGCCACGTGAACAGTGCATGTTCAGCCACGTGATCAGTGCATGATAGCCACGTGATCAGTGCATGATCAGTTACGTGAGCAGTGTATGATCAGCCACGTGATCAGTGCATGGTCAGACACGTGAACAGTGTATGATCAGCCACGTGATCAGTGCATGATATCCAAGTGATCAGTGCATGATCATCACGTGATCAGTGTATGATCAGCCACGTGAACAGTGCATGCTCAGTCACGTGATCAGGGCCTGCTGAGCTGCGTGATTACTGTCTGCTCATCTGCTTGACAATTGCCAGCTGAGCTGCACGATTCCTGCCTGTCATCTGCTTGACAATTGCCAGCTGTGCTGCGTAATTCCTGCCTGCTCAGCTGCTTGATTATTGCCAGCTGAGCAGCATGATTCCTCACACCTGAGTTCCATGATTATTGCCTGCTGACTGTTTGATTCGTGCCTACTCAGCTCTTTGTTTATTGCCTCCAGAGGCACATGATCAGTGTATGATAGCAAACATGATCAGCGCATGATCAGTCACATGATCAGCGCCATTAAGTCACGTGATCACTACATGATAGTCATGTGATCAGTCCATGCTCAGTCACGGTATCAGTGCATGATCAGCCACGTGATCAGTGCATGATCTGTCACATGATTAGTGTATGATCATCCACGTGATCAGTGCATGGGCAGTCATGTGATCAGTGCATGATATAGACGTGATCAGTGCATGATCAGTCACGTGATCAGTGCATGATAGCCACGTGATCAGTGCATGATCAGTCACCTGATGGGTGTATGATCATTCACGTGACCTGTACATGGTAGCTACATGATCATTGCATGATCAGCCACGTGAGTAGTGCATGATAGCCACGTGATCAGTGCATGATCAGTCACGTGATCAGTGCATGATCAGTCATGTGACCAGTACATGGTAGCTGCGTGATCATGGCATGATCAGCCACGTGATCAGTGCATGATAGCCACGTGATCAGTGCATGATCAGACACGTGATCAGTGCATGATCAGTCACGTGATCAGTGCATGATCAGCCACGTGATCAGTGCATGATCAGTCACGTGATCAGTGCATGATCAGCCACGTGATCAGTGCATGATCAGTCACGTGATCAGTGCATGATATAGACGTGATCAGTGCATGATCAGTCACGTGATCAGTGCATGATCAGTCACGTGATCAGTGCATGATCAGTCACGTGATCAGTGCATGATAGCTACGTGATCAGTGCATGATCAGCCACGTGATCAGTGCATGATAGCCACGTGATCAGTGCATGATCAGTCACGTGATCAGTGCATGATCAGTCACGTGATCAGTGCATGATCAGCCACGTGATCAGTGCATGATCAGTCACGTGATCAGTGCATGATCAGCCACGTGATCAGTGCATGATCAGTCACGTGATCAGTGCATGATCAGCCACGTGATCAGTGCATGATAGCCACGTGATCAGTGCATGATCAGTCACGTGATCAGTGCATGATCAGTCACGTGATCAGTGCATGATCAGCCACGTGATCAGTGCATGATCAGCCACGTGATCAGTGCATGATCAATTACGTGATCAGTGCATGATCAGTCACGTGATCAGTGCATGGTAGCTCGTGATCATTGCATGATCAGCCACGTGATCAGTGCATGATAGCCACGTGATCAGTGCATGATAGCCACGTGATCAGTGCATGATCAGTCATGTGATACGTGTGTGATCAGCCACGTGATCAGTGCATGATATCCACGTGATCAGTGCATGACAGCCACGTGATCAGTGCATGAAGCCACGTGATCAGTGCATGATCACACGTGATACATGTGTGATCAGCCACGTGATCAGTGCATGATGAGCCACGTGATCAGTGCATGATCAATTACGTGATCAGTGCATGATCAGTCACGTGACCAGTACATGGTTGCTACGTGATCGTGCATGATCAGCCACGTGAGCAGAGCATGATAGCCACGTGATCAGTGCATGATCAGTCACGTGATCAGTACATGATCAGTCACGTGAACAGTGCATGATCATTTACGTGATCAGTGCATGATCAGTCACGTGACCAGTATATGGTAGCTCGTGATCATTCCATGACGAGCCACGTGAGCAGTGCATGATAGCCACGTGATGTGTGCATGAGTTACGTGAGCAGAGTATGATCAGCCACGTGATCAGTGCATGAGTGCCACGTGATCAGTGCATGATATGTCACGTGACAGGTGTGTGATCAGCCACGTGAACAGTGCATGTTCAGCCACGTGATCAGTGCATGATAGCCACGTGATCAGTGCATGATCAGTTACGTGATCAGTGTATGATCAGCCACGTGATCAGTGCATGATATCCAGTGATCAGTGCATGATCATCACGTGATCAGTGTATGATCAGCCACGTGAACAGTGCATGCTCAGTCACGTGATCAGGGCCTGCTGAGCTGCGTGATTACTGTCTGCTCATCTGCTTGACAATTGCCAGCTGAGCTGCACGATTCCTGCCTGTCATCTGCTTGACAATTGCCAGCTGTGCTGCGTAATTCCTGCCTGCTCAGCTGCTTGATTATTGCCAGCTGAGCAGCATGATTCCTCACACCTGAGTTCCATGATTATTGCCTGCTGACTGTTTGATTCGTGCCTACTCAGCTCTTTGTTTATTGCCTCCAGAGGCACATGATCAGTGTATGATAGCAAACATGATCAGCGCATGATCAGTCACATGATCAGCGCCATTAAGTCACGTGATCACTACATGATAGTCATGTGATCAGTCCATGCTCAGTCACGGTATCAGTGCATGATCAGCCACGTGATCAGTGCATGATCTGTCACATGATTAGTGTATGATCATCCACGTGATCAGTGCATGGCAGTCATGTGATCAGTGCATGATATAGACGTGATCAGTGCATGATCAGTCACGTGATCAGTGCATGATAGCCACGTGATCAGTGCATGATCAGTCACCTGATGGGTGTATGATCATTCACGTGACCTGTACATGGTAGCTACATGATCATTGCATGATCAGCCACGTGAGTAGTGCATGATAGCCACGTGATCAGTGCATGATCAGTCACGTGATCAGTGCATGATCAGTCATGTGACCAGTACATGGTAGCTGCGTGATCATGCATGATCAGCCACGTGATCAGTGCATGATAGCCACGTGATCAGTGCATGATCAGACACGTGATCAGTGCATGATCAGTCACGTGATCAGTGCATGATCAGCCACGTGATCAGTGCATGATAGCCACGTGATCAGTGCATGATCATCACGTGATCAGTGCATGATCAGCCACGTGATCAGTGCATGATCAGTCACGTGATCAGTGCCTGCTGAGCTGCGTGATTGCTGTCTGCTCATCTGCTTGACAATTGCCAGCTGAGCTGCACGATTCCTGCCTGATCAGCTGCTTGATTGCCAGCTGAGCAGCATGATTCCTCACACCTGTGTTCCATGATTATTGCCTGCTGACTGTTTGATTCGTGCCTACTCAGCTCTTTGTTTATTGCCTCCAGAGGCACATGATCAGTGTATGATAGCAAACATGATCAGTGCATGATCAGTCACATGATCAGTGCCATTAAGTCACGTGATCAGTGCATGATAGTCATGTGATCAGTGCATGATCAGTCACGTGATCAGTGCATGATCAGCCACGTGATCAGTGCATGATCTGTCACGTGATCAGTGTATGATCATCCACGTGATCAGTGCATGCAGTCATGTGATCAGTGCATGATATAGACGTGATCAGTGCATGATCAGTCACGTGATCAGTGCATGATAGCCACGTGATCAGTGCATGATCAGTCACGTGATGGGTGTATGATCATTCACGTGACCAGTACATGGTAGCTACGTGATCATTGCATGATCAGCCACGTGTAGTGCATGATAGCCACGTGATCAGTGCATGATCAGTCACGTGATCAGTGCATGATCAGTCATGTGACCAGTACATGGTAGCTGCGTGATCATGGCATGATCAGCCACGTGAGCAGTGCATGATAGCCACGTGATCAGTGCATGATCAGACGTGATCAGTGCATGATCAGTCACGTGATCAGTGCATGATCAGCCACGTGATCAGTGCATGATCAGGCACGTGATCAGTGTATGATCAGCCACGTGATCAGTGCATGATAGCCACGTGATCAGTGCATGATCAGTCACGTGATCAGTGCATGATCAGTCACGTGATCAGTGCATGATCAGCCACGTGATCAGTGCATGATCAGCCACGTGATCAGTGCATGATCAGTTACGTGATCAGTGCATGATCAGTCACGTGATCAGTGCATGGTAGCCACGTGATCAGTGCATGATCAGCCACGTGATCAGTGCATGATAGCCACGTGATCAGTGCATGATCAGTCACGTGATCAGTGCATGATCAGCCACGTGATCAGTGCATGCTCAGTCACGTGATCAGGGCCTGCTGAGCTGCGTGATTACTGTCTGCTCATCTGCTTGACAATTGCCAGCTGTGCTGCATGATTCCTGCCTGCTCAGCTGCTTGATTATTGCCAGCTGAGCAGCATGATTCCTCACACCTGTGTTCCATGATTATTGCCTGCTGACTGTTTGATTCGTGCCTACTCAGCTCTTTGTTTATTGCCTCCAGAGGCACATGATCAGTGTATGATAGCAAACATGATCAGCGCATGATCAGTCACATGATCAGCGCCATTAAGTCACGTGATCACTACATGATAGTCATGTGATCAGTCCATGCTCAGTCACGGTATCAGTGCATGATCAGCCACGTGATCAGTGCATGATCAGTCACGTGATCAGTGTATGATCATCCACGTGATCAGTGCATGATCAGTCATGTGATCAGTGCATGATATAGACGTGATCAGTGCATGATCAGTCACGTGATCAGTGCATGATAGCCACGTGATCAGTGCATGATCAGTCACGTGATGGGTGTATGATCATTCACGTGACCAGTACATGGTAGCTACATGATCATTGCATGATCAGCCACGTGAGTAGTGCATGATAGCCACGTGATCAGTGCATGATCAGTCACGTGATCAGTGCATGATCAGTCATGTGACCAGTGCATGATAGCTGCGTGATCATGCATGATCAGCCACGTGAGCAGTGCATGATAGCCACGTGATCAGTGCATGATCAGACACGTGATCAGTGCATGATCAGTCACGTGATCAGTGCATGATCAGCCACGTGATCAGTGCATGATCAGTCACGTGATCAGTGCATGATCAGCCACGTGATCAGTGCATGATAGCCACGTGATCAGTGCATGATCAGTCACGTGATCAGTGCATGATCATCCACGTGATCAGTGCATGATCAGTCATGTGATCAGTGCATGATATAGCCGTGATCAGTGCATGATCAGTCACGTGATCAGTGCATGATAGCCACGTGATCAGTGCATGATCAGTCACGTGATCAGTGCATGATCAGTCACGTGATCAGTGCATGATAGCTACATGATCAGTGCATGATCAGCCACGTGATCAGTGCATGATAGCCACGTGATCAGTGCATGATCAGTCGTGATCAGTGCATGATCAGTCACGTGATCAGTGCATGATCAGCCACGTGATCAGTGCATGATCAGTCACGTGATCAGTGCATGATCAGCCACGTGATCAGTGCATGATCAGCACGTGATCAGTGCATGATCAGCCACGTGATCAGTGCATGATAGCCACGTGATCAGTGCATGATCAGTCACGTGATCAGTGCATGATCAGTCACGTGATCAGTGCATGATCAGCCACGTGATCAGTGCATGATCAGCCACGTGATCAGTGCATGATCAGTTACGTGATCAGTGCATGATCAGTCACGTGATCAGTACATGGTAGCTACGTGATCATTGCATGATCAGCCACGTGATCAGTGCATGATAGCCACGTGATCAGTGCATGATAGCCACGTGATCAGTGCATGATCAGTCATGTGATACGTGTGTGATCAGCCACGTGATCAGTGCATGATATCCACGTGATCAGTGCATGACAGCCACGTGATCAGTGCATGATAGCCACGTGATCAGTGCATGATCAGTCACGTGATACATGTGTGATCAGCCACGTGATCAGTGCATGATGAGCCACGTGATCAGTGCAGGATCAATTACGTGATCAGTGCATGATCAGTCACGTGACCAGTACATGGTTGCTACGTGATCGTTGCATGATCAGCCACGTGAGCAGAGCATGATAGCCACGTGATCAGTGCATGATCAGTCACGTGATCAGTACATGATCAGTCACGTGAACAGTGCATGATCATTTACGTGATCTGTGCATGATCAGTCACGTGACCAGTATATGGTAGCTACGTGATCATTCCATGACGAGCCACGTGAGCAGTGCATGATAGCCACGTGATGTGTGCATGAGTTACGTGAGCAGAGTATGATCAGCCACGTGATCAGTGCATGAGTGCCACGTGATCAGTGCATGATATGTCACGTGACAGGTGTGTGATCAGCCACGTGCATGTGTCAGCCACGTGATCAGTGCATGATAGCCACGTGATCAGTGCATGATCAGTTACGTGAGCAGTGTATGATCAGCCACGTGATCAGTGCATGGTCAGACACGTGAACAGTGTATGATCAGCCACGTGATCAGTGCATGATATCCAAGTGATCAGTGCATGATCATCACGTGATCAGTGTATGATCAGCCACGTGAACAGTGCATGCTCAGTCACGTGATCTGGGCCTGCTGAGCTGCGTGATTACTGTCTGCTCATCTGCTTGACAATTGCCAGCTGAGCTGCACGATTCCTGCCTGTCATCTGCTTGACAATTGCCAGCTGTGCTGCGTAATTCCTGCCTGCTCAGCTGCTTGATTATTGCCAGCTGAGCAGCATGATTCCTCACACCTGAGTTCCATGATTATTGCCTGCTGACTGTTTGATTCGTGCCTACTCAGCTCTTTGTTTATTGCCTCCAGAGGCACATGATCAGTGTATGATAGCAAACATGATCAGCGCATGATCAGTCACATGATCAGCGCCATTAAGTCACGTGATCACTACATGATAGTCATGTGATCAGTCCATGCTCAGTCACGGTATCAGTGCATGATCAGCCACGTGATCAGTGCATGATCTGTCACATGATTAGTGTATGATCATCCACGTGATCAGTGCATGGGCAGTCATGTGATCAGTGCATGATATAGACGTGATCAGTGCATGATCAGTCTCGTGATCAGTGCATGATAGCCACGTGATCAGTGCATGATCAGTCACCTGATGGGTGTATGATCATTCACGTGACCTGTACATGGTAGCTACATGATCATTGCATGATCAGCCACGTGAGTAGTGCATGATAGCCACGTGATCAGTGCATGATCAGTCACGTGATCAGTGCATGATCAGTCATGTGACCAGTACATGGCTGCGTGATCATGGCATGATCAGCCACGTGAGCAGTGCATGATAGCCACGTGATCAGTGCATGATCAGTCACGTGATCAGTGCATGATCAGTCACGTGATCAGTGCATGATCAGCCACGTGATCAGTGCATGATAGCCACGTGATCAGTGCATGATCATCACGTGATCAGTGCATGATCAGCCACGTGATCAGTGCATGATCAGTCACGTGATCAGTGCATGATGAGCTGCGTGATTACTGTCTGCTCATCTGCTTGACAATTGCCAGCTGAGCTGCACGATTCCTGCCTGATCAGCTGCTTGATCATTGCCAGCTGAGCAGCATGATTCCTCACACCTGTGTTCCATGATTATTGCCTGCTGACTGTTTGATTCGTGCCTACTCAGCTCTTTGTTTATTGCCTCCAGAGGCACATGATCAGTGTATGATAGCAAACATGATCAGTGCATGATCAGTCACATGATCAGTGCATTAAGTCACGTGATCAGTGCATGATAGTCATGTGATCAGTGCATGATCAGTCACGTGATCAGTGCATGATCAGCCACGTGATCAGTGCATGATCAGTCACGTGATCAGTGCATGATCAGCCACGTGATCAGTGCATGCAGTCATGTGATCAGTGCATGATATAGACGTGATCAGTGCATGATCAGTCACGTGATCAGTGCATGATAGCCACGTGATCAGTGCATGATCAGTCACGTGATCAGTGTATGATCATTCACGTGACCAGTACATGGTAGCTACATGATCATTGCATGATCAGCCACGTGAGAGTAGCATGATAGCCACGTGATCAGTGCATGATCAGTCACGTGATCAGTGCATGATCAGTCACGTGACCAGTGCATGATAGCTGCGTGATCATGGCATGATCAGCCACGTGATCAGTGCATGATAGCCACGTGATCAGTGCATGATCAGCACGTGATCAGTGCATGATCAGTCACGTGATCAGTGCATGATCAGCCACGTGATCAGTGCATGATCAGTCACGTGATCAGTGCATGATCAGCCACGTGATCAGTGCATGATAGCCACGTGATCAGTGCATGATCAGTCACGTGATCAGTGCATGATCAGTCACGTGATCAGTGCATGATCAGCCACGTGATCAGTGCATGATCAGCCACGTGATCAGTGCATGATCAGTCGTGATCAGTGCATGATCAGTCACGTGATCAGTGCATGGTAGCCGTGATCAGTGCATGATCAGCCACGTGATCAGTGCATGATAGCCACGTGATCAGTGCATGATCAGCCACGTGATCAGTGCATGATCAGCCACGTGATCAGTGCATGCTCAGTCACGTGATCAGGGCCTGCTGAGCTGCGTGATTACTGTCTGCTCATCTGCTTGACAATGCCAGCTGTGCTGCATGATTCCTGCCTGATCAGCTGCTTGATTATGCCAGCTGAGCAGCATGATTCCTCACACCTGTGTTCCATGATTATTGCCTGCTGACTGTTTGATTCGTGCCTACTCAGCTCTTTGTTTATTGCCTCCAGAGGCACATGATCAGTGTATGATAGCAAACATGATCAGCGCATGATCAGTCACATGATCAGCGCCATTAAGTCACGTGATCACTACATGATAGTCATGTGATCAGTCCATGCTCAGTCACGGTATCAGTGCATGATCAGCCACGTGATCAGTGCATGATCTGTCACATGATTAGTGTATGATCATCCACGTGATCAGTGCATGGGCAGTCATGTGATCAGTGCATGATATAGGCGTGATCAGTGCATGATCAGTCTCGTGATCAGTGCATGATAGCCACGTGATCAGTGCATGATCAGTCACCTGATGGGTGTATGATCATTCACGTGACCTGTACATGGTAGCTACATGATCATTGCATGATCAGCCACGTGAGTAGTGCATGATAGCCACGTGATCAGTGCATGATCAGTCACGTGATCAGTGCATGATCAGTCATGTGACCAGTACATGGTAGCTGCGTGATCATGGCATGATCAGCCACGTGATCAGTGCATGATAGCCACGTGATCAGTGCATGATCAGACACGAGATCAGTGCATGATCAGTCACGTGATCAGTGCATGATCAGCCACGTGATCAGTGCATGATCAGCCACGTGATCAGTGTATGCCAGTGATCAGTGCATGATAGCCACGTGATCAGTGCATGATCAGTCACGTGATCAGTGCATGATCAGTCACGTGATCAGTGCATGATCAGCCACGTGATCAGTGCATGATCAGCCACGTGATCAGTGCATGATCAGTTACGTGATCAGTGCATGATCAGTCACGTGACCAGTGCATGATAGCTCGTGATCATTGCATGATCAGCCACGTGATCAGTGCATGATAGCCACGTGATCAGTGCATGATCAGTCACGTGATCAGTGTGTGATCAGCCACGTGATCAGTGCATGATAGCACGTGATCAGTGCATGATCAGTCACGTGATCAGTGCATGATCAGTCACGTGATCAGTGCATGATCAGACGTGATCAGTGCATGATCAGTCACGTGATCAGTGCATGATCAGCCACGTGATCAGTGCATGATCAGCACGTGATCAGTGCATGATCAGCCACGTGATCAGTGCATGATAGCCACGTGATCAGTGCATGATCAGTCACGTGATCAGTGCATGATCAGTCACGTGATCAGTGCATGATCAGCCACGTGATCAGTGCATGATCAGCCACGTGATCAGTGCATGATCAATTACGTGATCAGTGCATGATCAGTCACGTGATCAGTACATGGTAGCTACGTGATCAGTGCATGATCAGCCACGTGATCAGTGCATGATAGCCACGTGATCAGTGCATGATAGCCACGTGATCAGTGCATGATCAGTCATGTGATACGTGTGTGATCAGCCACGTGATCAGTGCATGATATCCACGTGATCAGTGCATGACAGCCACGTGATCAGTGCATGAGCCACGTGATCAGTGCATGATCAGTCACGTGATACATGTGTGATCAGCCACGTGATCAGTGCATGATGAGCCACGTGATCAGTGCAGGATCAATTACGTGATCAGTGCATGATCAGTCACGTGACCAGTACATGGTTGCTCGTGATCGTTGCATGATCAGCCACGTGAGCAGAGCATGATAGCCACGTGATCAGTGCATGATCAGTCGCGTGATCAGTACATGATCAGTCACGTGAACAGTGCATGATCATTTACGTGATCAGTGCATGATCAGTCACGTTACCAGTATATGGTTGCTCGTGATCATTCCATGATCAGCCACGTGAGCAGTGCATGATAGCCACGTGATGTGTGCATGAGTTACGTGAGCAGAGTATGATCAGCCACGTGATCAGTGCATGAGTGCCACGTGATCAGTGCATGATATGTCACGTGACAGGTGTGTGATCAGCCACGTGATCAGTGCATGTTCAGCCACGTGATCAGTGCATGATAGCCACGTGATCAGTGCATGATCAGACACGTGAACAGTGTATGATCAGCCACGTGATCAGTGCATGATATCCAAGTGATCAGTGCATGATCATCACGTGATCAGTGTATGATCAGCCACGTGAACAGTGCATGCTCAGTCACGTGATCTGGGCCTGCTGAGCTGCGTGATTACTGTCTGCTCATCTGCTTGACAATTGCCAGCTGAGCTGCACGATTCCTGCCTGTCATCTGCTTGACAATTGCCAGCTGTGCTGCGTAATTCCTGCCTGCTCAGCTGCTTGATTATTGCCAGCTGAGCAGCATGATTCCTCACACCTGAGTTCCATGATTATTGCCTGCTGACTGTTTGATTCGTGCCTACTCAGCTCTTTGTTTATTGCCTCCAGAGGCACATGATCAGTGTATGATAGCAAACATGATCAGCGCATGATCAGTCACATGATCAGCGCCATTAAGTCACGTGATCACTACATGATAGTCATGTGATCAGTCCATGCTCAGTCACGGTATCAGTGCATGATCAGCCACGTGATCAGTGCATGATCTGTCACAAGATTAGTGTATGATCATCCACGTGATCAGTGCATGGCAGTCATGTGATCAGTGCATGATATAGGCGTGAACAGTGCATGATCAGTCTCGTGATCAGTGCATGATAGCCACGTGATCAGTGCATGATCAGTCACCTGATGGGTGTATGATCATTCACGTGACCTGTACATGGTAGCTACATGATCATTGCATGATCAGCCACGTGAGTAGTGCATGATAGCCACGTGATCAGTGCATGATCAGTCATGTGACCAGTACATGGTAGCTGCGTGATCATGGCATGATCAGCCACGTGATCAGTGCATGATAGCCACGTGATCAGTGCATGATCAGCACGTGATCAGTGCATGATCAGTCACGTGATCAGTGCATGATCAGCCACGTGATCAGTGCATGATAGCCACGTGATCAGTGCATGATCATCACGTGATCAGTGCATGATCAGCCACGTGATCAGTGCATGATCAGTCACGTGATCAGTGCATGATGAGCTGCGTGATCACTGTCTGATCATCTGCTTGACAATTGCCAGCTGAGCTGCGATTCCTGCCTGATCAGCTGCTTGATCATTGCCAGCTGAGCAGCATGATTCCTCACACCTGTGTTCCATGATTATTGCCTGCTGACTGTTTGATTCGTGCCTACTCAGCTCTTTTTGTGCCTCCAGAGGCACGTGATCAGTGCATGATAGCAAACATGATCAGTGCATGATCAGTCACATGATCAGTGCATTAAGTCACGTGATCAGTGCATGATAGTCATGTGATCAGTGCATGATCAGTCACGTGATCAGTGCATGATCAGCCACGTGATCAGTGCATGATCAGTCACGTGATCAGTGTATGATCAGTCACGTGATCAGTGCATGATCAGTCATGTGATCAGTGCATGATATAGACGTGATCAGTGCATGATCAGTCACGTGATCAGTGCATGATCAGTCACGTGATCATGATCATTCGTGACCAGTACATGGTAGCTACATGATCAGTGCATGATCAGCCACGTGATAGTGCATGATCAGCCACGTGATCAGTGCATGATCATCACGTGATCAGTGCATGATCAGTCATGTGACCAGTACATGGTAGCTGCGTGATCATGGCATGATCAGCCACGTGAGCAGTGCATGATAGCCACGTGATCAGTGCATGATCAGTCACGTGATCAGTGCATGATCAGTCACGTGATCAGTGCATGATCAGCCACGTGATCAGTGCATGATCAGTCACGTGATCAGTGCATGATCAGTCACGTGATCAGTGCATGATCAGCCACGTGATCAGTGCATGATCAGCCACGTGATCAGTGCATGATCAGTTCGTGATCAGTGCATGATCAGTCACGTGATCAGTGCATGTATCCACGTGATCAGTGCATGATCAGCCACGTGATCAGTGCATGATAGCCACGTGATCAGTGCATGATCAGCCACGTGATCAGTGCATGATCAGCCACGTGATCAGTGCATGCTCAGTCACGTGATCAGGGCCTGCTGAGCTGCGTGATTACTGTCTGCTCATCTGCTTGACAATTGCCAGCTGAGCTGCACGATTCCTGCCTGCTCAGCTGCTTGATTGTGCCAGCTGAGCAGCATGATTCCTCACACCTGTGTTCCATGATTATTGCCTGCTGACTGTTTGATTCGTGCCTACTCAGCTCTTTGTTTATGCCTCCAGAGGCACATGATCAGTGTATGATAGCAAACATGATCAGCGCATGATCAGTCACATGATCAGCGCCATTAAGTCACGTGATCACTACATGATAGTCATGTGATCAGTCCATGCTCAGTCACGGTATCAGTGCATGATCAGCCACGTGATCAGTGCATGATCTGTCACAAGATCAGTGTATGATCATCCGTGATCAGTGCATGGGCAGTCATGTGATCAGTGCATGATATAGACGTGATCAGTGCATGATCAGTCACGTGATCAGTGCATGATAGCCACGTGATCAGTGCATGATCAGTCACCTGATGGGTGTATGATCATTCACGTGACCTGTACATGGTAGCTACGATCATTGCATGATCAGCCACGTGAGTAGTGCATGATAGCCACGTGATCAGTGCATGATCAGTCACGTGATCAGTGCATGATCAGTCATGTGACCAGTGCATGGTAGCTGCGTGATCATGCATGATCAGCCACGTGATCAGTGCATGATAGCCACGTGATCAGTGCATGATCAGACGTGATCAGTGCATGATCAGTCACGTGATCAGTGCATGATCAGCCACGTGATCAGTGCATGATATCCACGTGATCAGTGCATGATCATCACGTGATCAGTGCATGATCAGCCACGTGATCAGTGCATGATCAGTCACGTGATCAGGGCCTGCTGAGCTGCGTGATTACTGTCTGCTCATCTGCTTGACAATTGCCAGCTGAGCTGCACGATTCCTGCCTGATCAGCTGCTTGATTATTGCCAGCTGAGCAGCATGATTCCTCACACCTGTGTTCCATGATTATGCCTGCTGACTGTTTGATTCGTGCCTACTCAGCTCTTGTGCCTCCAGAGGCACATGATCAGTGTATGATAGCAAACATGATCAGTGCATGATCAGTCACATGATCAGTGCATTAAGTCACGTGATCAGTGCATGATAGTCATGTGATCAGTCCATGCTCAGTCACGGTATCAGTGCATGATCAGCCACGTGATCAGTGCATGATCTGTCACGTGATTAGTGTATGATCATCCACGTGATCAGTGCATGCAGTCATGTGATCAGTGCATGATATAGACGTGATTAGTGCATGATCAGTCACGTGATCAGTGCATGATCAGTCACGTGATGGGTGTATGATCATTCACTTGACATGTACATGGTAGCTACGTGATCAGTGCATGATCAGCCACGTGAGTAGTGCATGATAGCCACGTGATCAGTGCATGATCAGTCACGTGATCAGTGCATGATCAGTCATGTGACCAGTACATGGTAGCTGCGTGATCATGGCATGATCAGCCACGTGAGCAGTGCATGATAGCCACGTGATCAGTGCATGATCAGTCACGTGATCAGTGCATGATCAGTCACGTGATCAGTGCATGATCAGCCACGTGATCAGTGCATGATCAGGCACGTGATCAGTGCATGATCAGTCACGTGATCAGTGCATGATCAGCCACGTGATCAGTGCATGATCAGCCACGTGATCAGTGCATGATCAGTTACGTGATCAGTGCATGATCAGTCACGTGATCAGTGCATGGTAGCTACGTGATCAGTGCATGATCAGCCACGTGATCAGTGCATGATAGCCACGTGATCAGTGCATGATCAGCCACGTGATCAGTGCATGATCAGCCACGTGATCAGTGCATGATCAGTCACGTGATCTGGGCCTGCTGAGCTGCGTGATTACTGTCTGCTCATCTGCTTGACAATTGCCAGCTGAGCTGCACGATTCCTGCCTGCTCAGCTGCTTGATTATTGCCAGCTGAGCAGCATGATTCCTCACACCTGTGTTCCATGATTATTGCCTGCTGACTGTTTGATTCGTGCCTACTCAGCTCTTTGTTTATTGCCTCCAGAGGCACATGATCAGTGTATGATAGCAAACATGATCAGTGCATGATCAGTCACATGATCAGTGCCATTAAGTCACGTGATCAGTGCATGATAGTCATGTGATCAGTCCATGATCAGTCACGGTATCAGTGCATGATCAGCCACGTGATCAGTGCATGATCAGTCACGTGATCAGTGTATGATCAGCCCGTGATCAGTGCATGATCAGTCATGTGATCAGTGCATGATATAGGCGTGAACAGTGCATGATCAGTCACGTGATCAGTGCATGATAGCCACGTGATCAGTGCATGATCAGTCACCTGATCAGTGTATGATCATTCACGTGACCTGTACATGGTAGCTACATGATCATTGCATGATCAGCCACGTGAGTAGTGCATGATAGCCACGTGATCAGTGCATGATCAGTCACGTGATCAGTGCATGATCAGTCATGTGATCAGTACATGGTAGCTGCGTGATCATGCATGATCAGCCACGTGATCAGTGCATGATAGCCACGTGATCAGTGCATGATCAGACACGTGATCAGTGCATGATCAGTCACGTGATCAGTGCATGATCAGCCACGTGATCAGTGCATGATAGCCACGTGATCAGTGCATGATCATCACGTGATCAGTGCATGATCAGCCACGTGATCAGTGCATGATCAGTCACGTGATCAGTGCCTGATGAGCTGCGTGATTACTGTCTGCTCATCTGCTTGACAATTGCCAGCTGAGCTGCACGATTCCTGCCTGATCAGGCTTGATTATTGCCAGCTGAGCAGCATGATTCCTCACACCTGTGTTCCATGATCATTGCCTGCTGACTGTTTGATTCGTGCCTACTCAGCTCTTTGTTATTGCCTCCAGAGGCACATGATCAGTGCATGATAGCAAACATGATCAGTGCATGATCAGTCACATGATCAGCATTAAGTCACGTGATCAGTGCATGATAGTCATGTGATCAGTCCATGATCAGTCACGTGATCAGTGCATGATCAGCCACGTGATCAGTGCATGATCAGTCACGTGATCAGTGCATGATCATCCACGTGATCAGTGCATGATCGATCACGTGATCAGTGCATGATATAGACGTGATCAGTGCATGATCAGTCACGTGATCAGTGCATGATCAGTCACGTGATCGGTGCATGATCAGTCGCGTGACCAGTACATGGTTGCTACATGATCATTGCATGATCAGCCACGTGATAGTGCATGATAGCCACGTGATCAGTGCATGATCAGTCACGTGATCAGTGCATGATCAGTCACGTGACCAGTACATGGTAGCTGCGTGATCATGGCATGAACAGCCACGTGAGCAGTGCATGATAGCCACGTGATCAGTGCATGATCAGTTACGTGATCAGTGCATGATCAGTCACGTGATCGGTGCATGATCAGCCGCGTGATCAGTGCATGATCAGCCACGTGATCAGTGTGTGATCAGCCACGTGATCAGTGCATGATCAGCCACGTGATCAGTGCATGATCAGCCACGTGATCAGTGCATGATCAGTTACGTGATCAGTGCATGATCAGTCACGTGATCAGTGCATGGTAGCTGCGTGATCAGTGCATGATCAGCCACGTGATCAGTGCATGATAGCCACGTGATCAGTGCATGATCAGTCACGTGATCAGTGTATGATCAGCCACGTGAACAGTGCATGCTCAGTCACGTGATCTGGGCCTGCTGAGCTGCGTGATTACTGTCTGCTCATCTGCTTGACAATTGCCAGCTGAGCTGCACGATTCCTGCCTGCTCAGCTGCTTGATTATTGCCAGCTGAGCAGCATGATTCCTCACACCTGAGTTCCATGATTATTGCCTGCTGACTGTTTGATTCGTGCCTACTCAGCTCTTTGTTTATTGCCTCCAGAGGCACATGATCAGTGTATGATAGCAAACATGATCAGCGCATGATCAGTCACATGATCAGCGCCATTAAGTCACGTGATCACTACATGATAGTCATGTGATCAGTCCATGCTCAATCGCGGTATCAGTGCATGATCAGCCACGTGATCAGTGCATGATCTGTCACAAGATTAGTGTATGATCATCACGTGATCAGTGCATGGGCAGTCATGTGATCAGTGCATGATATAGGCGTGAACAGTGCATGATCAGTCACGTGATCAGTGCATGATAGCCACGTGATCAGTGCATGATCAGTCACCTGATGGGTGTATGATCATTCACGTGACCTGTACATGGTAGCTACGTGATCATTGCATGATCAGCCACGTGAGTAGTTCATGATAGCCGCGTGATCAGTGCATGATCAGTCACGTGATCAGTGCATGATCAGTCATGTGACCAGTGCATGGTAGCCACGTGATCATGCATGATCAGCCACGTGATCAGTGCATGATAGCCACGTGATCAGTGCATGATCAGTCACGTGATCAGTGCATGATCAGTCACGTGATCAGTGCATGATCAGCCACGTGATCAGTGCATGATCAGCCACGTGATCAGTGCATGATCAATTACGTGATCAGTGCATGATCAGTCACGTGATCAGTGCATGGTAGCTACGTGATCAGTGCATGATCAGCCACGTGATCAGTGCATGATAGCCACGTGATCAGTGCATGATAGCCACGTGATCAGTGCATGATCAGTCATGTGATCGTGTGTGATCAGCCACGTGATCAGTGCATGATATCCGCGTGATCAGTGCATGACAGCCACGTGATCAGTGCATGATAGCACGTGATCAGTGCATGATCAGTCACGTGATCATGTGTGATCAGCCACGTGATCAGTGCATGATGAGCCACGTGATCAGTGCATGATCAGTTACGTGATCGGTGCATGATCAGTCGCGTGACCAGTACATGGTTGCTCGTGATCGGTGCATGATCAGCCGCGTGAGCAGAGCATGTTAGCCACGTGGTCGGTGCATGATCAGTCACGTGATCAGTACATGATCAGTCGCGTGAACAGTGCATGATCATTTGCGTGATCTTTGCATGATCAGTCACGTGACCAGTATATGGTTGCTACGTGATCATTCCATGACGAGCCACGTGAGCGGTGCATGATAGCCACGTGATGTGTGCATGATTCGTGAGCAGAGTATGATCAGCCACGTGATCAGTGCATGAGTGCCACGTGATCAGTGCATGATATGTCACGTGACAGGTGTGTGATCAGCCACGTGAACAGTGCATGTTCAGCCACGTGATCAGTGCATGATAGCCACGTGATCAGTGCATGATCAGTTACGTGAGCAGTGTATGATCAGCCACGTGATCAGTGCATGGTCAGACACGTGAACAGTGTATGATCAGCCACGTGATCAGTGCATGATATCCAAGTGATCAGTGCATGATCATCACGTGATCAGTGTATGATCAGCCACGTGAACAGTGCATGCTCAGTCACGTGATCTGGGCCTGCTGAGCTGCGTGATTACTGTCTGCTCATCTGCTTGACAATTGCCAGCTGAGCTGCACGATTCCTGCCTGCTCAGCTGCTTGATTATTGCCAGCTGAACAGCATGATTCCTCACACCTGAGTTCCATGATTATTGCCTGCTGACTGTTTGATTCGTGCCTACTCAGCTCTTTGTTTATTGCCTCCAGAGGCACATGATCAGTGTATGATAGCAAACATGATCAGCGCATGATCAGTCACATGATCAGCGCCATTAAGTCACGTGATCACTACATGATAGTCATGTGATCAGTCCATGCTCAGTCACGGTATCAGTGCATGATCAGCCACGTGATCAGTGCATGATCTGTCACATGATTAGTGTATGATCATCCACGTGATCAGTGCATGGGCAGTCATGTGATCAGTGCATGATATAGGCGTGAACAGTGCATGATCAGTCACGTGATCAGTGCATGGTAGCCACGTGATCAGTGCATGATCAGTCACCTGATGGGTGTATGATCATTCACGTGACCTGTACATGGTAGCTACATGATCATTGCATGATCAGCCACGTGAGTAGTGCATGATAGCCACGTGATCACTGCATGATCAGTCACGTGATCAGTGCATGATCAGTCATGTGACCAGTACATGGTAGCTGCGTGATCATGGCATGATCAGCCACGTGAGCAGTGCATGATAGCCACGTGATCAGTGCATGATCAGTCACGTGATCAGTGCATGATCAGTCACGTGATCAGTGCATGATCAGGCACGTGATCAGTGCATGATCAGCCACGTGATCAGTGCATGATAGCCACGTGATCAGTGCATGATCAGTCACGTGATCAGTGCATGATCAGTTACGTGATCAGTGTATGATCAGCCACGTGATCAGTGCATGATCAGCCACGTGATCAGTGCATGATCAATTACGTGATCAGTGCATGATCAGTCACGTGACCAGTACATGGTAGCTACGTGATCATTGCATGATCAGCCACGTGATCAGTGCATGATAGCCACGTGATCAGTGCATGATAGCCACGTGATCAGTGCATGATCAGTCATGTGATCGTGTGTGATCAGCCACGTGATCAGTGCATGATATCCACGTGATCAGTGCATGACAGCCGCGTGATCAGTGCATGAGAGCCGCGGGATCAGTGCATGATCAGTCACGTGATACATGTGTGATCAGCCACGTGATCAGTGCATGATGAGCCACGTGATCAGTGCATGATCAATTACGTGATCAGTGCATGATCAGTCACGTGACCAGTACATGGTTGCTACGTGATCGTTGCATGATCAGCCACGTGAGCAGTGCATGATAGCCACGTGATCAGTGCATGATCAGTCACGTGATCAGTGCATGATCAGTCACGTGAACAGTGCATGATCATTTACGTGATCAGTGCATGATCAGTCACGTGACCAGTATATGGTTGCTACGTGATCATTCCATGACAGCCACGTGAGCAGTGCATGATAGCCACGTGATGTGTGCATGAGTTACGTGAGCAGAGTATGATCAGCCACGTGATCAGTGCATGAGTGCCACGTGATCAGTGCATGATAGTCACGTGACAGGTGTGTGATCAGCCACGTGATCAGTGCATGATCAGCCACGTGATCAGTGCATGATAGCCACGTGATCAGTGCATGATCAGTTACGTGATCAGTGTATGATCAGCCACGTGATCAGTGCATGATATCCAGTGATCAGTGCATGATCATCACGTGATCAGTGTATGATCAGCCACGTGAACAGTGCATGCTCAGTCACGTGATCAGGGCCTGCTGAGCTGCGTGATTACTGTCTGCTCATCTGCTTGACAATTGCCAGCTGAGCTGCACGATTCCTGCCTGCTCAGCTGCTTGATTATTGCCAGCTGAGCAGCATGATTCCTCACACCTGAGTTCCATGATTATTGCCTGCTGACTGTTTGATTCGTGCCTACTCAGCTCTTTGTTTATTGCCTCCAGAGGCACATGATCAGTGTATGATAGCAAACATGATCAGCGCATGATCAGTCACATGATCAGCGCCATTAAGTCACGTGATCACTACATGATAGTCATGTGATCAGTCCATGCTCAGTCACGGTATCAGTGCATGATCAGCCACGTGATCAGTGCATGATCTGTCACAAGTGTATGATCATCCACGTGATCAGTGCATGCAGTCATGTGATCAGTGCATGATATAGCGTGATCAGTGCATGATCAGTCACGTGATCAGTGCATGATAGCCACGTGATCAGTGCATGATCAGTCACCTGATGGGTGTATGATCATTCACGTGACCTGTACATGGTAGCTACATGATCATTGCATGATCAGCCACGTGAGTAGTGCATGATAGCCACGTGATCACTGCATGATCAGTCACGTGATCAGTGCATGATCAGTCATGTGACCAGTACATGGTAGCTGCGTGATCATGGCATGATCAGCCGTGAGCAGTGCATGATAGCCACGTGATCAGTGCATGATCAGTCACGTGATCAGTGCATGATCAGTCACGTGATCAGTGCATGATCAGCCACGTGATCAGTGCATGATCAGTCACGTGATCAGTGCATGATCAGCCACGTGATCAGTGCATGATCAGTTGCGTGATCAGTGCATGATCAGCCACGTGATCAGTGCATGATCAGCCACGTGATCAGTGCATGATCAGTCACGTGATCAGTGCATGATCAGTCATGACCAGTACATGGTAGCTCGTGATCAGTGCATGATCAGCCGTGATCAGTGCATGATAGCCACGTGATCAGTGCATGATAGCCACGTGATCAGTGCATGATCAGTCACGTGATCAGTGTGTGATCAGCCACGTGATCAGTGCATGATAGCCACGTGATCAGTGCATGATCAGCCACGTGATCAGTGCATGATAGCCACGTGATCAGTGCATGATCAGTCACGTGATCATGTGTGATCAGCCACGTGATCAGTGCATGATCAGCCACGTGATCAGTGCATGATCAGTTACGTGATCAGTGCATGATCAGTCACGTGATCAGTGCATGGTAGCACGTGATCAGTGCATGATCAGCCACGTGATCAGTGCATGATAGCCACGTGATCAGTGCATGATCAGTCACGTGATCAGTGCATGATCAGCCACGTGAACAGTGCATGCTCAGTCACGTGATCAGGGCCTGCTGAGCTGCGTGATTACTGTGCTCATCTGCTTGACAATTGCCAGCTGAGCTGCATGATTCCTGCCTGTCATCTGCTTGACAATTGCCAGCTGTGCTGTGATTCCTGCCTGCTCAGCTGCTTGATTATTGCCAGCTGAGCAGCATGATTCCTCAGTGTTCCATGATTATTGCCTGCTGACTGTTTGATTCGTGCCTACTCAGCTCTTTGTTTATTGCCTCCAGAGGCACATGATCAGTGTATGATAGCAAACATGATCAGCGCATGATCAGTCACATGATCAGCGCCATTAAGTCACGTGATCACTACATGATAGTCATGTGATCAGTCCATGATCAGTCGAGTGTCAGTGCATGATCAGCCACGTGATCAGTGCATGATCAGTCATGATCAGTGCATGATCAGTCCACGTGATCAGTGCATGGTAGCTGCGTGATCAGTGCATGATCAGCCACGTGATCAGTGCATGATAGCCACGTGATCAGTGCATGATAGCCACGTGATCAGTGCATGATCAGTCATGATCGTGTGTGATCAGCCACGTGATCAGTGCATGATATCCACGTGATCAGTGCATGATCAGCCACGTGATCAGTGCATGATAGCCACGTGATCAGTGCATGATCAGTCACGTGATCATGTGTGATCAGGCACGTGATCAGTGCATGATGAGCCACGTGATCAGTGCAGATCAGTCGTGATCAGTGCATGATCAGTCACGTGACCAGTACATGGTTGCTCACGTGATCGTTGCATGATCAGCCACGTGAGCAGTGCATGATAGCCACGTGATCAGTGCATGATCAGTCACGTGATCAGTGCATGATCAGTCACGTGATCAGTGCATGATCATTTACGTGATCTTTGCATCAGTCACGTTACCAGTATATGGTTGCTGTGATCATTCCATGACGAGCCACGTGATCAGTGCATGATAGCCACGTGATGTGTGCATGATTACGTGAGCAGTATGATCAGCCGTGATCAGTGCATGATTGCCACGTGATCAGTGCATGATATGTCACGTGACAGTGTGTGATCAGCCACGTGAACAGTGCATGTTCAGCCACGTGATCAGTGCATGATAGCCACGTGATCAGTGCATGATCAGTTACGTGAGCAGTGTATGATCAGCCACGTGATCAGTGCATGGTCAGACACGTGAACAGTGTATGATCAGCCACGTGATCAGTGCATGATATCCAAGTGATCAGTGCATGATCATCACGTGATCAGTGTATGATCAGCCACGTGAACAGTGCATGCTCAGTCACGTGATCAGGGCCTGCTGAGCTGCGTGATTACTGTCTGCTCATCTGCTTGACAATTGCCAGCTGAGCTGCACGATTCCTGCCTGTCATCTGCTTGACAATTGCCAGCTGTGCTGGTAATTCCTGCCTGCTCAGCTGCTTGATTATGCCAGCTGAGCAGCATGATTCCTCACCTGAGTTCCATGATTATTGCCTGCTGACTGTTTGATTCGTGCCTACTCAGCTCTTTGTTTATTGCCTCCAGAGGCACATGATCAGTGTATGATAGCAAACATGATCAGCGCATGATCAGTCACATGATCAGCGCATTAAGTCACGTGATCACTACATGATAGTCATGTGATCAGTCCATGCTCAGTCACGGTATCAGTGCATGATCAGCCACGTGATCAGTGCATGATCTGTCACAAGATTAGTGTATGATCATCCACGTGATCAGTGCATGGCAGTCATGTGATCAGTGCATGATATAGACGTGAACAGTGCATGATCAGTCGTGATCAGTGCATGATAGCCACGTGATCAGTGCATGATCAGTCACCTGATGGGTGCACATGATCATTCACGTGACCTATACATGGTAGCTACATGATCATTGCATGATCAGCCACGTGAGTATTCATGATAGCCACGTGATCACTGCATGATCAGTCACGTGATCAGTGCATGATCAGTCATGTGACCAGTACATGGTAGCTGATCATTGCATGATCCGTGACAGTGCATGATAGCCACGTGATCAGTGCATGATCAGACGAGATCAGTGCATGATCAGTCACGTGATCAGTGCATGATCAGCCACGTGATCAGTGCATGACCAGGCGTGATGGTCATGTATCAGCCAAGTGATCAGTGCATGATAGCCGCGTGATCAGTGCATGATCAGTCACGTGATCAGTGCATGATCAGTTATGTGATCAGTGTATGATCAGCCACGTGATCAGTGCATGATCAGCCACATGATCAGTGCATGATCAATTCGTGATCAGTGCATGATCAGTCACGTGACCAGTACATGGTATCATGATCATTGCCTGATCAGCCACGTGATCAGTGCATGATAGCCACGTGATCAGTGCATGATAGCCACGTGATCAGTGCATGATCAGTCAGTGATCGTGTGTGATCAGCCACGTGATCAGTGCATGATATCCACGTGATCAGTGCATGACAGCCACGTGATCAGTGCATGAGACCCGTGGATCAGTGCATGATCAGTCACGTGATACATGTGTGATCAGCCACGTGATCAGTGCATGATGAGCCACGTGATCAGTGCAGGATCAATACGTGATCAGTGCATGATCAGTCGCGTGACCAGTACATGGTTGCGTGATCGTTGCATGATCAGCCACGTGAGCAGAGCATGATAGCCGTGGTCAGTGCATGATCAGTCGCGTGATCAGTACATGATCAGTCACGTGAACAGTGCATGATCATTTGCGTGATCTTTGCATGATCAGTCACGTTACCAGTATATGGTTGCTCGTGATCATTCCATGACGAGCCACGTGAGCAGTGCATGATAGCCACGTGATGTGTGCATGAGTTGCGTGAGCAGAGTATGATCAGCCACGTGATCAGTGCATGAGTGCCACGTGATCAGTGCATGATATGTCACGTGACAGGTGTGTGATCAGCCACGTGAACAGTGCATGTTCAGCGTGATCAGTGCATGATAGCCACGTGATCAGTGCATGATCAGTTACGTGATCAGTGCATGATCAGCCACGTGATCAGTGCATGGTCAGACACGTGAACAGTGTATGATCAGCCACGTGATCAGTGCATGATATCCAAGTGATCAGTGCATGATCATCGCGTGATCAGTGTATGATCAGCCACGTGAACAGTGCATGCTCAGTCACGTGATCTGGGCCTGCTGAGCTGCGTGATTACTGTCTGCTCATCTGCTTGACAATTGCCAGCTGAGCTGCACGATTCCTGCCTGTCATCTGCTTGACAATTGCCAGCTGTGCTGCGTAATTCCTGCCTGCTCAGCTGCTTGATTATTGCCAGCTGAGCAGCATGATTCCTCACTGAGTTCCATGATTATTGCCTGCTGACTGTTTGATTCGTGCCTACTCAGCTCTTTGTTTATTGCCTCCAGAGGCACATGATCAGTGTATGATAGCAAACATGATCAGCGCATGATCAGTCACATGATCAGCGCCATTAAGTCACGTGATCACTACATGATAGTCATGTGATCAGTCCATGCTCAGTCACGGTATCAGTGCATGATCAGCCACGTGATCAGTGCATGATCTGTCACAAGATTAGTGTATGATCATCCACGTGATCAGTGCATGGCAGTCATGTGATCAGTGCATGATATAGGCGTGAACAGTGCATGATCAGTCTCGTGATCAGTGCATGATAGCCACGTGATCAGTGCATGATCAGTCACCTGATGGGTGTATGATCATTCACGTGACCTGTACATGGTAGCTACATGATCATTGCATGATCAGCCACGTGAGTAGTTCATGACCACGTGATCACTGCATGATCAGTCACGTGATCAGTGCATGATCAGTCATGTGACCAGTACATGGTAGCTGCGTGATCATGGCATGATCAGCCACGTGAGCAGTGCATGATAGCCACGTGATCAGTGCATGATCAGCCCGTGATCAGTGCATGATCAGTCACGTGATCAGTGCATGATCAGCCACGTGATCAGTGCATGATCAGCACGTGATCAGTGCATGTCCAGCCAAGTGATCAGTGCATGATACAGCGTGATCAGTGCATGATCAGTCACGTGATCAGTGCATGATCAGTTATGTGATCAGTGTATGATCAGCACGTGATCAGTGCATGATCAGCCACATGATCAGTGCATGATCAATCACGTGATCAGTGCATGATCATCACGTGATCAGTACATGGTAGCCATGATGTTGCATGATCAGTACGTGATCAGTGCATGATAGCCACGTGATCAGTGCATGATAGCCGTGATCAGTGCATGATCAGTCCATGTGATCGTGTGTGATCAGCGTGATCAGTGCATGATGTCCACGTGATCAGTGCATGACAGCCGTGATCAGTGCATGACCACGTGATCAGTGCATGATCAGTCACGTGATACATGTGTGATCAGCCACGTGATCAGTGCATGATGAGCCACGTGATCAGTGGGATCAATGCGTGATCAGTGCATGATCAGTCACGTGACCAGTACATGGTTGCTGCACGTGATCGTTGCATGATCAGCCACGTGAGCAGAGCATGATAGCGTGATCAGTGCATGATCAGTCGCGTGATCAGTACATGATCAGTCACGTGAACAGTGCATGATCATTTACGTGATCTTTGCATGATCAGTCACGTTACCAGTATATGGTTGCTACGTGATCATTCCATGACGAGCCACGTGAGCAGTGCATGATAGCCACGTGATGTGTGCATGAGTGCGTGAGCAGAGTATGATCAGCCACGTGATCAGTGCATGAGTGCCACGTGATCAGTGCATGATATGTCACGTGACAGGTGTGTGATCAGCCACGTGACAGTGCATGTTCAGCCACGTGATCAGTGCATGATAGCCCGTGATCAGTGCATGATCAGTTACGTGAGCAGTGTATGATCAGCCACGTGATCAGTGCATGGTCAGACACGTGAACAGTGTGATCAGCGTGATCAGTGCATGATATCCAAGTGATCAGTGCATGATCATCACGTGATCAGTGTATGATCAGCCGTGAACAGTGCATGCTCAGTCACGTGATCAGGGCCTGCTGAGCTGCGTGATTACTGTCTGCTCATCTGCTTGACAATTGCCAGCTGAGCTGCACGATTCCTGCCTGTCATCTGCTTGACAATTGCCAGCTGTGCTGCGTATTCCTGCCTGCTCAGCTGCTTGATTATTGCCAGCTGAGCAGCATGATTCCTCACACCTGAGTTCCATGATTATGCCTGCTGACTGTTTGATTCGTGCCTACTCAGCTCTTTGTTTATTGCCTCCAGAGGCACATGATCAGTGTATGATAGCAAACATGATCAGCGCATGATCAGTCACATGATCAGCGCCATTAAGTCACGTGATCACTACATGATAGTCATGTGATCAGTCCATGCTCAGTCACGGTAGTCAGTGCATGATCAGCCACGTGATCAGTGCATGATCTGTCACAAGATTAGTGTATGATCATCCACGTGATCAGTGCATGGCAGTCATGTGATCAGTGCATGATATAGGCGTGAACAGTGCATGATCAGTCACGTGATCAGTGCATGATAGCCACGTGATCAGTGCATGATCAGTCACCTGATGGGTGTATGATCATTCACGTGACCAGTACATGGTAGCTACGCGATCATTGCATGATCAGCCACGTGAGTAGTGCATGATAGCCACGTGATCAGTGCATGATCAGTCACGTGATCAGTGCATGATCAGTCACGTGACCAGTACATGGTAGTGCGTGATCATGCATGATCAGCCACGTGATCAGTGCATGATAGCCACGTGATCAGTGCATGATCAGAACGTGATCAGTGCATGATCAGTCCACGTGATCAGTGCATGATCAGCGTGATCAGTGCATGATCAGTCACGTGATCAGTCATGTAGTCATCCGTGATCAGTGCATGATCAGTCACGTGATCAGTGCATGATATAGCCGTGATCAGTGCATGATCAGTCACGTGATCAGTGCATGATCAGCCACGTGATCAGTGCATGATCAGTCACGTGATCAGTGCATGATCAGTCACGTGATCAGTACATGGTAGCTACATGATCAGTGCATGATCACACGTGATCAGTGCATGATAGCCACGTGATCAGTGCATGATCAGTCACGTGATCAGTGCATGATCAGTCATGTGTGCATGATGGCACTGCGTGATCATGCATGATCAGCCACGTGATCAGTGCATGATAGCCACGTGATCAGTGCATGATCAGCCACGTGATCAGTGCATGATCAGTCATGTGATCAGTGCATGATCAGCCACGTGATCAGTGCATGATCAGCCACGTGATCAGTGCATGATCAGCCACGTGATCAGTGCATGATAGCCACGTGATCAGTGCATGATCAGTCACGTGATCAGTGCATGATCAGTTGCGTGATCAGTGCATGATCAGCCACGTGATCAGTGCATGATCAGCCACGTGATCAGTGCATGATCAATCGCGTGATCAGTGCATGATCAGTCACGTGACCAGTACATGGTAGCTACGTGATCAGTGCATGATCAGCCACGTGATCAGTGCATGATAGCACATGATCAGTCACATCCACGTGACATGTGCCATGATCAGTCATGTGATACGTGTGTGATCAGCCACGTGATCAGTGCATGATATCCGTGATCAGTGCATGATCAGCCGTGATCAGTGCATGATAGCCGCGGGATCAGTGCATGATCAGTCACGTGATACATGCATGATCAGCCACGTGATCAGTGCATGATGAGCCACGTGATCAGTGCAGGATCAATTGCATGATCAGTGCATGATCAGTCGTGACCAGTACATGGTTGCTCGTGATCGTTGCATGATCAGCCACGTGAGCAGAGCATGATAGCCACGTGATCAGTGCATGATCAGTCACGTGAACAGTGCATGATCATTTACGTGATCTTGCATGATCAGTACGTGACCAGTGTATGGTAGCTACGTGATCATTCCATGACGAACCACGTGAGCAGTGCATGATAGCCACGTGATGTGCGCATGAGTTACGTGAGCAGAGTATGATCAGCCACGTGATCAGTGCATGAGTGCCACGTGATCAGTGCATGATATGTCACGTGACAGGTGTGTGATCAGCACGTGAACAGTGCATGTTCAGCCACGTGATCAGTGCATGATAGCCACGTGATCAGTGCATGATCAGTTACGTGAGCAGTGTATGATCAGCCACGTGATCAGTGCATGGTCAGACACGTGAACAGTGTATGATCAGCCACGTGATCAGTGCATGATATCCAAGTGATCAGTGCATGATCATCACGTGATCAGTGTGTGATCAGCCACGTGAACAGTGCATGCTCAGTCACGTGATCTGGGCCTGCTGAGCTGCGTGATTACTGTCTGCTCATCTGCTTGACAATTGCCAGCTGAGCTGCACGATTCCTGCCTGTCATCTGCTTGACAATTGCCAGCTGTGCTGCGTAATTCCTGCCTGCTCAGCTGCTTGATTATTGCCAGCTGAGCAGCATGATTCCTCACACCTGAGTTCCATGATTATTGCCTGCTGACTGTTTGATTCGTGCCTACTCAGCTCTTTGTTTATTGCCTCCAGAGGCACATGATCAGTGTATGATAGCAAACATGATCAGCGCATGATCAGTCACATGATCAGCGCATTAAGTCACGTGATCACTACATGATAGTCATGTGATCAGTCCATGCTCAGTCACGGTATCAGTGCATGATCAGCCACGTGATCAGTGCATGATCTGTCACATGATTAGTGTATGATCATCCACGTGATCAGTGCGGGCAGTCATGTGATCAGTGCATGATATAGACGTGATCAGTGCAGTCCGTGATCAGTGCATGATAGCCACGTGATCAGTGCATGATCAGTCACCTGATGGGTGTATGATCATTCACGTGACCTGTACATAGTAGCTACATGATCATTGCATGATCAGCCACGTGAGTAGTGCATGACCAGCGTGATCATGCATGATCATCACGTGATCAGTGCATGATCAGTCATGTGACCAGTACATGGTAGCTGTTGATCATGGCATGATCAGCACGTGAGCAGTGCATGATAGCCACGTGATCAGTGCATGATCAGCCACGTGATCAGTGCATGATCATCACGTGATCAGTGCATGATCAGCCACGTGATCAGTGCATGATGTCACAATCAGTGTATGATCATCACGTGATCAGTGCATGACAGTCACGTGATCAGTGCATGATATAGACGTGATCAGTGCATGATCAGTCACGTGATCAGTGCATGATCAGCCACGTGATCAGTGCATGATCAGTCACGTGATCAGTGTATGATCATTCATGACCAGTACATGTAGCTACGTGATCAGTGCATGATCAGCCACGTGATAGTGCATGATAGCCACGTGATCAGTGCATGATCAGTCACGTGATCAGTGCATGATCAGTCATGTGACCAGTACATGGTAGCTGCGTGATCATGGCATGATCAGCCACGTGACAGTGCATGATAGCCACGTGATCAGTGCATGATCAGTCACGTGATCAGTGCATGATCAGTCATGATCAGTGCATGATCAGCCACGATCAGTGCATGATCAGCCACGTGATCAGTGCATGATCAGCCACGTGATCAGTGCATGATAGCCACGTGATCAGTGCATGATCAGTCACGTGATCAGTGCATGATCAGTCATGTGATCAGTGTATGATCAGCCACGTGATCAGTGCATGATCAGCCACGTGATCAGTGCATGATCAGCCACGTGATCAGTGCATGATCAGTCACGTGATCAGTACATGATAGCTACGTGATCATTGCATGATCAGCCACGTGATCAGTGCATGATAGCCACGTGATCAGTGCATGATAGCCACGTGATCAGTGCATGATCAGTCATGTGATCGTGTGTGATCAGCCACGTGATCAGTGCATGATATCCGCGTGATCAGTGCATGACAGCCACGTGATCAGTGCATGATAGCCACGTGATCAGTGCATGATCAGTCACGTGATCATGTGTGATCAGCCACGTGATCAGTGCATGATAGCCACGTGATCAGTGCATGATCATCGTGATCAGTGCATGATCAGTCACGTGACCAGTACATGGTTGCTACGTGATCGTTGCATGATCAGCCACGTGATCAGTGCATGATAGCCACGTGATCAGTGCATGATCAGTCACGTGATCAGTGCATGATCATTCGCGTGATCAGTGCATGATCAGTCACGTGACCTGATATATGGATTCTACGTGATCATTCCATGATGAGCCACGTGAGCAGTGCATGATAGCCGTGATCAGTGCATGATAGTTACGTGATCAGTATGATCAGCCACGTGATCAGTGCATGAGTGCCACGTGATCAGTGCATGATATGTCACGTGACAGGTGTGTGATCAGCCACGTGATCAGTGCATGATCAGCCACGTGATCAGTGCATGATAGCCACGTGATCAGTGCATGATCAGTTACGTGAGCAGTGTATGATCAGCCACGTGATCAGTGCATGGTCAGACACGTGAACAGTGTATGATCAGCCACGTGATCAGTGCATGATATCCAAGTGATCAGTGCATGATCATCACGTGATCAGTGTATGATCAGCCACGTGAACAGTGCATGCTCAGTCACGTGATCAGGGCCTGCTGAGCTGCGTGATTACTGTCTGCTCATCTGCTTGACAATTGCCAGCTGGGCTGCACGATTCCTGCCTGTCATCTGCTTGACAATTGCCAGCTGTGCTGCGTAATTCCTGCCTGCTCAGCTGCTTGATTATTGCCAGCTGAGCAGCATGATTCCTCACACCTGAGTTCCATGATTATTGCCTGCTGACTGTTTGATTCGTGCCTACTCAGCTCTTTGTTTATTGCCTCCAGAGGCACATGATCAGTGTATGATAGCAAACATGATCAGCGCATGATCAGTCACATGATCAGCGCCATTAAGTCACGTGATCACTACATGATAGTCATGTGATAAGTCCATGCTCAGTCACGGTATCAGTGCATGATCAGCCACGTGATCAGTGCATGATCTGTCACAAGATCAGTGTATGATCATCCACGTGATCAGTGCATGGGCAGTCATGTGATCAGTGCATGATATAGGCGTGAACAGTGCATGATCAGTCTCGTGATCAGTGCATGATAGCCACGTGATCAGTGCATGATCAGTCACCTGATGGGTGTATGATCATTCACGTGACCTGTACATGGTAGCTACATGATCATTGCATGATCAGCCACGTGAGTAGTGCATGATAGCCACGTGATCAGTGCATGATCAGTCACGTGATCAGTGCATGATCAGTCATGTGACCAGTACATGATAGCTGCGTGATCATGGCATGATCAGCCACGTGAGCAGTGCATGATAGCCACGTGATCAGTGCATGATCAGACACGTGATCAGTGCATGATCAGTCACGTGATCAGTGCATGATCAGCCACGTGATCAGTGCATGATCAGCACGTGATCAGTGCATGATCAGCCAAGTGATCAGTGCATGATAGCCACGTGATCAGTGCATGATCAGTCCGTGATCAGTGCATGATCAGTTACGTGATCAGTGTATGATCAGCCACGTGATCAGTGCATGATCAGCCACGTGATCAGTGCATGATCAATTACGTGATCAGTGCATGATCAGTCACGTGACCAGTACATGGTAGCTACGTGATCATTGCATGATCAGCCACGTGATCAGTGCATGATAGCCATGATCAGTGCATGATAGCCACGTGATCAGTGCATGATCAGTCATGGATCGTGTGTGATCAGCCACGTGATCAGTGCATGATATCCACGTGATCAGTGCATGATCAGTGATCAGTGCATGATCCACGTGATCAGTGCATGATCAGTCACGTGATCATGTGTGATCAGCCACGTGATCAGTGCATGATGAGCCACGTGATCAGTGCATGATCATTCGCATCAGTGCATGATCAGTCACGTGACCAGTACATGGTTGCTACGTGATCGTTGCATGATCAGCCACGTGAGCAGAGCATGATAGCCACGTGATCAGTGCATGATCAGTCACGTGATCAGTACATGATCAGTCACGTGAACAGTGCATGATCATTTACGTGATCTGTGCATGATCAGTCACGTGACCAGTATATGGTTGCTACGTGATCATGACGAGCCACGTGAGCAGTGCATGATAGCCACGTGATGTGTGCATGGGTTACGTGAGCAGAGTATGATCAGCCACGTGATCAGTGCATGAGTGCCACGTGATCAGTGCATGATATGTCACGTGACAGGTGTGTGATCAGCCACGTGAACAGTGCATGTTCAGCCACGTGATCAGTGCATGATAGCCACGTGATCAGTGCATGATCAGTTACGTGAGCAGTGTATGATCAGCCACGTGATCAGTGCATGGTCAGACACGTGAACAGTGTATGATCAGCCACGTGATCAGTGCATGATATCCAAGTGATCAGTGCATGATCATCACGTGATCAGTGTATGATCAGCCACGTGAACAGTGCATGCTCAGTCACGTGATCAGGGCCTGCTGAGCTGCGTGATTACTGTCTGCTCATCTGCTTGACAATTGCCAGCTGAGCTGCACGATTCCTGCCTGTCATCTGCTTGACAATTGCCAGCTGTGCTGCGTAATTCCTGCCTGCTCAGCTGCTTGATTATTGCCAGCTGAGCAGCATGATTCCTCACAGCTGAGTTCCATGATTATTGCCTGCTGACTGTTTGATTCGTGCCTACTCAGCTCTTTGTTTATTGCCTCCAGAGGCACATGATCAGTGTATGATAGCAAACATGATCAGCGCATGATCAGTCACATGATCAGCGCATTAAGTCACGTGATCACTACATGATAGTCATGTGATCAGTCCATGCTCAGTCACGGTATCAGTGCATGATCAGCCACGTGATCAGTGCATGATCTGTCACAAGATTAGTGTATGATCATCCACGTGATCAGTGCAGGGCAGTCATGTGATCAGTGCATGATATGACGTGATCAGTGCATGATCAGTCTCGTGATCAGTGCATGATAGCCACGTGATCAGTGCATGATCAGTCACCTGATGGGTGTATGATCATTCACGTGACCTGTACATGGTCTACATGATCATTGCATGATCAGCCACGTGAGTAGTGCATGATAGCCATGATCAGTGCATGATCAGTCACGTGATCAGTGCATGATCAGTCATGTGACCAGTGCATGATAGCTGCGTGATCATGGCATGATCAGCCACGTGATCAGTGCATGATAGCCACGTGATCAGTGCATGATCAGTCACGTGATCAGTGCATGATCAGTCACGTGATCAGTGCATGATCAGCCACGTGATCAGTGCATGATCAGTCACGTGATCAGTGCATGATCAGCCACGTGATCAGTGCATGATCAGTCACGTGATCAGTGCATGATCAGACGTGATCAGTGCATGATCAGTCACGTGATCAGTGCATGATCAGCCACGTGATCAGTGCATGATCAGTCACGTGATGGGTGCATGATCAGTCACGTGACCAGTACATGTAGCTCATGATCATTGCATGATCAGCCACGTGATAGTGCATGATAGCCACGTGATCAGTGCATGATCAGTCACGTGATCAGTGCATGATCAGTCACGTGATCAGTGCATGATGCGTGATCATGGCATGATCAGCCACGTGATCAGTGCATGATAGCCACGTGATCAGTGCATGATCAGCCACGTGATCAGTGCATGATCAGTCACGTGATCAGTGCATGATCAGCCACGTGATCAGTGCATGATCAGCCACGTGATCAGTGCATGATCAGCCACGTGATCAGTGCATGATAGCCACGTGATCAGTGCATGATCAGTCACGTGATCAGTGCATGATCAGTTACGTGATCAGTGCATGATCAGCCACGTGATCAGTGCATGATCAGCACGTGATCAGTGCATGATCAGCCACGTGATCAGTGCATGATCAGTCACGTGATCAGTGCATGGTAGCTACGTGATCATTGCATGATCAGCCACGTGATCAGTGCATGATAGCCACGTGATCAGTGCATGATAGCCACGTGATCAGTGCATGATCAGTCATGTGATACGTGTGTGATCAGCCACGTGATCAGTGCATGATATCCACGTGATCAGTGCATGACAGCCACGTGATCAGTGCATGATAGCCACGTGATCAGTGCATGATCAGTCACGTGATCATGTGTGATCAGCCACGTGATCAGTGCATGATGAGCCACGTGATCAGTGCATGATCAATTACGTGATCAGTGCATGATCAGTCACGTGACCAGTACATGGTTGCTACGTGATCGTTGCATGATCAGCGTGAGCAGTGCAATGTGTGATAGATGAGTGCATGATCAGTCACGTGATCAGTGCATGATCAGTTACGTGATCAGTGCATGATCAGTCACGTGACAGTATATGGTTGCTACGTGATCATTCCATGACGAGCCACGTGATCAGTGCATGATAGCCACGTGATGTGTGCATGAGTTACGTGATCAGTGTATGATCAGCCACGTGATCAGTGCATGAGTGCACGTGATCAGTGCATGATATGTCACGTGACAGTGTGTGATCAGCCACGTGAACAGTGCATGTTCAGCCACGTGATCAGTGCATGATAGCCACGTGATCAGTGCATGATCAGTTACGTGATCAGTGTATGATCAGCCACGTGATCAGTGCATGATCAGACACGTGAACAGTGTATGATCAGCCACGTGATCAGTGCATGATATCCAAGTGATCAGTGCATGATCATCACGTGATCAGTGTATGATCAGCCACGTGAACAGTGCATGCTCAGTCACGTGATCAGGGCCTGCTGAGCTGCGTGATTACTGTCTGCTCATCTGCTTGACAATTGCCAGCTGAGCTGCACGATTCCTGCCTGTCATCTGCTTGACAATTGCCAGCTGTGCTGCGTAATTCCTGCCTGCTCAGCTGCTTGATTATTGCCAGCTGAGCAGCATGATTCCTCACCTGAGTTCCATGATTATTGCCTGCTGACTGTTTGATTCGTGCCTACTCAGCTCTTTGTTTCTTGCCTCCAGAGGCACATGATCAGTGTATGATAGCAAACATGATCAGCGCATGATCAGTCACATGATCAGCGCCATTAAGTCACGTGATCACTACATGATAGTCATGTGATCAGTCCATGCTCAGTCACGGTATCAGTGCATGATCAGCCACGTGATCAGTGCATGATCTGTCACATGATTAGTGTATGATCATCCACGTGATCAGTGCATGCAGTCATGTGATCAGTGCATGATATAGGCGTGAACAGTGCATGATCAGTCACGTGATCAGTGCATGATAGCCACGTGATCAGTGCATGATCAGTCACCTGATCAGTGTATGATCATTCACGTGACCTGTACATGGTAGCTACGTGATCATTGCATGATCAGCCACGTGAGTAGTGCATGATAGCCACGTGATCAGTGCATGATCAGTCACGTGATCAGTGCATGATCAGTCATGTGATCAGTGCATGGTAGCTGCGTGATCATGCATGATCAGCCACGTGATCAGTGCATGATAGCCACGTGATCAGTGCATGATCAGTCACGTGATCAGTGCATGATCAGTCACGTGATCAGTGCATGATCAGCCACGTGATCAGTGCATGATCAGGCACGTGATCAGTGCATGATCATCCACGTGATCAGTGCATGATCATGTGATCAGTGCATGATCAGACGTGATCAGTGCATGATCAGTCACGTGATCAGTGCATGATCAGCCACGTGATCAGTGCATGATCAGTCACGTGATCAGTGCATGATCAGTTACGTGATCAGTACATGATCAGCTACGTGATCAGTGCATGATCAGCCACGTGATCAGTGCATGATAGCCACGTGATCAGTGCATGATCAGTCACGTGATCAGTGCATGATCAGTCATGTGATCAGTGCATGGTAGCTGCGTGATCATGCATGATCAGCCACGTGATCAGTGCATGATAGCCACGTGATCAGTGCATGATCAGTCCACGTGATCAGTGCATGATCAGTCATGTGTCAGTGCATGCATCAGCACGTGATCAGTGCATGATCAGGCACGTGATCAGTGCATGATCAGCCACGTGATCAGTGCATGATAGCCACGTGATCAGTGCATGATCAGTCACGTGATCAGTGCATGATCAGTTACGTGATCAGTGCATGATCAGCCACGTGATCAGTGCATGATCAGCCACGTGATCAGTGCATGATCAGCCACGTGATCAGTGCATGATCAGTCACGTGATCAGTACATGATAGCTACGTGATCATTGCATGATCAGCCACGTGATCAGTGCATGATAGCCACGTGATCAGTGCATGATAGTCACGTGATCAGTGCATGATCAGTCACGTGATCGTGTGTGATCAGCCACGTGATCAGTGCATGATATCCACGTGATCAGTGCATGATCAGCCACGTGATCAGTGCATGAGAGCCACGTGATCAGTGCATGATCAGTCACGTGATCATGTGTGATCAGCCACGTGATCAGTGCATGATGACCACGTGATCAGTGCATGATCAGTTACGTGATCAGTGCATGATCAGTCACGTGACCAGTACATGGTTGCTACGTGATCGTTGCATGGTCAGCCACGTGAGCAGTGCATGATAGCCACGTGATCAGTGCATGATCAGTCACGTGATCAGTGCATGATCATTCATTTACGTGATCAGTGCATGATCAGTCACGTGACCAGTATATGGTTGCTACGTGATCATTCCATGACGAGACACGTGAGCAGTGCATGATAGCCGCGTGATGTGTGCATGAGTTACGTGAGCAGAGTATGATCAGCCACGTGATCAGTGCATGAGTGCCACGTGATCAGTGCATGATATGTCACGTGACAGGTGTGTGATCAGCCACGTGAACAGTGCATGTTCAGCCACGTGATCAGTGCATGATAGCCACGTGATCAGTGCATGATCAGTTACGTGAGCAGTGTATGATCAGCCACGTGATCAGTGCATGGTCAGACGCGTGAACAGTGTATGATCAGCCACGTGATCAGTGCATGATATCCAAGTGATCAGTGCATGATCATCACGTGATCAGTGTATGATCAGCCACGTGAACAGTGCATGCTCAGTCACGTGATCAGGGCCTGCTGAGCTGCGTGATTACTGTCTGCTCATCTGCTTGACAATTGCCAGCTGAGCTGCACGATTCCTGCCTGTCATCTGCTTGACAATTGCCAGCTGTGCTGCGTAATTCCTGCCTGCTCAGCTGCTTGATTATTGCCAGCTGAGCAGCATGATTCCTCACACCTGAGTTCCATGATTATTGCCTGCTGACTGTTTGATTCGTACCTACTCAGCTCTTTGTTTATTGCCTCCAGAGGCACATGATCAGTGTATGATAGCAAACATGATCAGCGCATGATCAGTCACATGATCAGCGCCATTAAGTCACGTGATCACTACATGATAGTCATGTGATCAGTCCATGCTCAGTCACGGTATCAGTGCATGATCAGCCACGTGATCAGTGCATGATCTGTCACATGATTAGTGTATGATCATCCACGTGATCAGTGCATGGGCAGTCATGTGATCAGTGCATGATATAGGCGTGAACAGTGCATGATCAGTCTCGTGATCAGTGCATGATAGCCACGTGATCAGTGCATGATCAGTCACCTGATGGGTGTATGATCATTCACGTGACCTGTACATGGTAGCTACATGATCATTGCATGATCAGCCACGTGAGTAGTGCATGATAGCCACGTGATCAGTGCATGATCAGTCACGTGATCAGTGCATGATCAGTCATGTGACCAGTACATGGTAGCTGCGTGATCATGGCATGATCAGCCACGTGATCAGTGCATGATAGCCACGTGATCAGTGCATGATCAGTCACGTGATCAGTGCATGATCAGTCACGTGATCAGTGCATGATCAGCCACGTGATCAGTGCATGATCAGGCACGTGATCAGTGCATGATCAGCACGTGATCAGTGCATGATCACACGTGATCAGTGCATGAGCCACGTGATCAGTGCATGATCAGTCACGTGATCAGTGCATGATCAGTCACGTGATCAGTGCATGATCAGCCACGTGATCAGTGCATGATCAGCCACGTGATCAGTGCATGATCAACATGATCAGTCATGATCAGTGCATCAGTGCATGATCAGTCACGTGATCAGTGCATGGTAGCTACGTGATCAGTGCATGATCAGCCACGTGATCAGTGCATGATAGCCACGTGATCAGTGCATGATAGCCACGTGATCAGTGCATGATCAGTCATGTGATACGTGTGTGATCAGCCACGTGATCAGTGCATGATATCCGCGTGATCAGTGCATGATCAGCCACGTGATCAGTGCATGATAGCCACGTGATCAGTGCATGATCAGTCACGTGATCATGTGTGATCAGCCACGTGATCAGTGCATGATGAGCCACGTGATCAGTGCATGATCAATTACGTGATCAGTGCATGATCAGTCACGTGACCAGTACATGGTTGCTACGTGATCGTTGCATGATCAGCCACGTGAGCAGTGCATGATAGCCACGTGATCAGTGCATGATCAGTCACGTGATCAGTACATGATCAGTCACGTGAACAGTGCATGATCATTTACGTGATCAGTGCATGATCAGTCACGTGACCAGTATATGGTTGCTACGTGATCATTCCATGGCGAGCCACGTGAGCAGTGCATGATAGCCACGTGATGTGTGCATGAGTTACGTGAGCAGAGTATGATCAGCCACGTGATCAGTGCATGAGTGCCACGTGATCAGTGCATGATATGTCACGTGACAGGTGTGTGATCAGCCACGTGAACAGTGCATGTTCAGCCACGTGATCAGTGCATGATAGCCACGTGATCAGTGCATGATCAGTTAAGTGAGCAGTGTATGATCAGCCACGTGATCAGTGCATGGTCAGACACGTGAACAGTGTATGATCAGCCACGTGATCAGTGCATGATATCCAAGTGATCGGTGCATGATCATCACGTGATCAGTGTATGATCAGCCACGTGAACAGTGCATGCTCAGTCACGTGATCTGGGCCTGCTGAGCTGCGTGATTACTGTCTGCTCATCTGCTTGACAATTGCCAGCTGAGCTGCACGATTCCTGCCTGTCATCTGCTTGACAATTGCCAGCTGTGCTGCGTAATTCCTGCCTGCTCAGCTGCTTGATTATTGCCAGCTGAGCAGCATGATTCCTCACACCTGAGTTCCATGATTATTGCCTGCTGACTGTTTGATTCGTGCCTACTCAGCTCTTTGTTTATTGCCTCCAGAGGCACATGATCAGTGTATGATAGCAAACATGATCAGCGCATGATCAGTCACATGATCAGCGCCATTAAGTCACGTGATCACTACATGATAGTCATGTGATCAGTCCATGCTCAGTCACGGTATCAGTGCATGATCAGCCACGTGATCAGTGCATGATCAGTCACGTGATCAGTGCATGATCATGTGATCAGTGCATGATATAGACGTGATCAGTGCATGATCAGTCACGTGATCAGTGCATGATAGCCACGTGATCAGTGCATGATCAGTCACCTGATGGGTGTATGATCATTCACGTGACCTGTACATGGTAGCTACATGATCATTGCATGATCAGCCACGTGATAGTGCATGATAGCCACGTGATCATGCATGATCAGTCACGTGATCAGTGCATGATCAGTCATGTGACCAGTACATGGTAGCTGCGTGATCATGGCATGATCAGCCACGTGATCAGTGCATGATAGCCACGTGATCAGTGCATGATCAGCCACGTGATCAGTGCATGATCAGTCACGTGATCAGTGCATGATCAGCCACGTGATCAGTGCATGATCAGCCACGTGATCAGTGCATGATCAGCCACGTGATCAGTGCATGATAGCCACGTGATCAGTGCATGATCAGTCACGTGATCAGTGCATGATCAGTCACGTGATCAGTGCATGATCAGCACGTGATCAGTGCATGATCAGCCACGTGATCAGTGCATGATCAGCCACGTGATCAGTGCATGATCAGTCACGTGATCAGTGCATGATCAGCTACGTGATCAGTGCATGATCAGCCACGTGATCAGTGCATGATAGCCACGTGATCAGTGCATGATAGCCACGTGATCAGTGCATGATCAGTCACGTGATACGTGTGTGATCAGCCACGTGATCAGTGCATGATGAGCCACGTGATCAGTGCAGGATCAATTACGTGATCAGTGCATGATCAGTCACGTGACCAGTACATGGTTGCTACGTGATCAGTGCATGATCAGCCACGTGAGCAGTGCATGATAGCCACGTGATCAGTGCATGATCAGTCACGTGATCAGTACATGATCAGTCACGTGAACAGTGCATGATCATTCGTGATCAGTGCATGATCAGTCACGTGACCAGTATATGGTAGCTACGTGATCATTCCATGACGAGCCACGTGAGCAGTGCATGATAGCCACGTGATGTGTGCATGAGTTACGTGAGCAGAGTATGATCAGCCACGTGATCAGTGCATGAGTGCCACGTGATCAGTGCATGATATGTCACGTGACAGGTGTGTGATCAGCCACGTGAACAGTGCATGTTCAGCCACGTGATCAGTGCATGATAGCCGTGATCAGTGCATGATCAGTTACGTGAGCAGTGTATGATCAGCCACGTGATCAGTGCATGGTCAGACACGTGAACAGTGTATGATCAGCCACGTGATCAGTGCATGATATCCAAGTGATCAGTGCATGATCATCACGTGATCAGTGTATGATCAGCCACGTGAACAGTGCATGCTCAGTCACGTGATCTGGGCCTGCTGAGCTGCGTGATTACTGTCTGCTCATCTGCTTGACAATTGCCAGCTGAGCTGCACGATTCCTGCCTGTCATCTGCTTGACAATTGCCAGCTGTGCTGCGTAATTCCTGCCTGCTCAGCTGCTTGATTATTGCCAGCTGAGCAGCATGATTCCTCACACCTGAGTTCCATGATTATTGCCTGCTGACTGTTTGATTCGTGCCTACTCAGCTCTTTGTTTATTGCCTCCAGAGGCACATGATCAGTGTATGATAGCAAACATGATCAGTGCATGATCAGTCACATGATCAGCGCCATTAAGTCACGTGATCACTACATGATAGTCATGTGATCAGTCCATGCTCAGTCACGGTATCAGTGCATGATCAGCCACGTGATCAGTGCATGATCTGTCACATGATTAGTGTATGATCATCCACGTGATCAGTGCATGGGCAGTCATGTGATCAGTGCATGATATAGACGTGATCAGTGCATGATCAGTCACGTGATCAGTGCATGATAGCCACGTGATCAGTGCATGATCAGTCACCTGATGGGTGTATGATCATTCACGTGACCTGTACATGGTAGCTACATGATCATTGCATGATCAGCCACGTGAGTAGTGCATGATAGCCACGTGATCACGCATGATCAGTCACGTGATCAGTGCATGATCAGTCATGTGACCAGTACATGGTAGCTGCGTGATCATGGCATGATCAGCCACGTGAGCAGTGCATGATAGCCACGTGATCAGTGCATGATCAGTACGTGATCAGTGCATGATCAGTCACGTGATCAGTGCATGATCAGCCACGTGATCAGTGCATGATCAGTCACGTGATCAGTGTATGATCAGCCACGTGATCAGTGCATGATAGCCACGTGATCAGTGCATGATCAGTCACGTGATCAGTGCATGATCATCACGTGATCAGTGCATGATCAGCCACGTGATCAGTGCATGATCAGCCACGTGATCAGTGCATGATCAGTCACGTGATCAGTGCATGATCAGTCACGTGATCAGTGCATGATAGCTCGTGATCAGTGCATGATCAGCCACGTGATCAGTGCATGATAGCCACGTGATCAGTGCATGATAGCCACGTGATCAGTGCATGATCAGTCACGTGATCGTGCATGATCAGCCAATCAGTGCATGATAGCCACGTGATCAGTGCATGATCAGCCACGTGATCAGTGCATGATAGCCACGTGATCAGTGCATGATCAGCCACGTGATCAGTGCATGATCAGCCACGTGATCAGTGCATGATCAGCCACGTGATCAGTGCATGATCAGTCACGTGATCAGTGCATGATCAGCCACGTGATCAGTGCATGATCAGCCACGTGATCAGTGCATGATCAGCCACGTGATCAGTGCATGATCAGCCACGTGATCAGTGCATGATCAGCCACGTGATCAGTGCATGATCAGCCACGTGATCAGTGCATGATAGTCACGTGATCAGTGCATGATCAGTCACGTGATCAGTGCATGATCAGTCACGTGATCAGTGCATGATCAGCACGTGATCAGTGCATGATCAGCCACGTGATCAGTGCATGATCAGCCACGTGATCAGTGCATGATCAGTCACGTGATCATGCATGATGCCACGTGATCAGTGCATGATCAGCCACGTGATCAGTGCATGATCAGCCACGTGATCAGTGCATGATCAGCCACGTGATCAGTGCATGATCAGTCACGTGATCAGTGCATGATCAGTCACGTGATCAGTGCATGATCAGCCACGTGATCAGTGCATGATCAGCCACGTGATCAGTGCATGACAGCCACGTGATCAGTGCATGATAGCACGTGATCAGTGCATGATCAGTCACGTGATCATGTGTGATCAGCCACGTGATCAGTGCATGATGAGCCGTGATCAGTGCATGATCAATTACGTGATCAGTGCATGATCAGTCACGTGACCAGTACATGGTTGCTACGTGATCGTTGCATGATCAGCCACGTGAGCAGAGCATGATAGCCACGTGATCAGTGCATGATCAGTCACGTGATCAGTGCATGATCAGTCACGTGAACAGTGCATGATCATTTACGTGATCAGTGCATGATCAGTCACGTGACCAGTATATGGTTGCATGATCATTCCATGACAGCCACGTGAGCAGTGCATGATAGCCACGTGATGTGTGTGATGAGTTACGTGAGCAGAGTATGATCAGCCACGTGATCAGTGCATGAGTGCCACGTGATCAGTGCATGATATGTCACGTGACAGGTGTGTGATCAGCCACGTGAACAGTGCATGTTCAGCCACGTGATCAGTGCATGATAGCCACGTGATCAGTGCATGATCAGTTACGTGAGCAGTGTATGATCAGCCACGTGATCAGTGCATGGTCAGACACGTGAACAGTGTATGATCAGCCACGTGATCAGTGCATGATATCCAAGTGATCAGTGCATGATCATCACGTGATCAGTGTATGATCAGCCACGTGAACAGTGCATGCTCAGTCACGTGATCTGGGCCTGCTGAGCTGCGTGATTACTGTCTGCTCATCTGCTTGACAATTGCCAGCTGAGCTGCACGATTCCTGCCTGTCATCTGCTTGACAATTGCCAGCTGTGCTGCGTAATTCCTGCCTGCTCAGCTGCTTGATTATTGCCAGCTGAGCAGCATGATTCCTCACACTGAGTTCCATGATTATTGCCTGCTGACTGTTTGATTCGTGCCTACTCAGCTCTTTGTTTATTGCCTCCAGAGGCACATGATCAGTGTATGATAGCAAACATGATCAGCGCATGATCAGTCACATGATCAGCGCCATTAAGTCACGTGATCACTACATGATAGTCATGTGATCAGTCCATGCTCAGTCACGGTATCAGTGCATGATCAGCCACGTGATCAGTGCATGATCTGTCACGTGATTAGTGTATGATCATCCACGTGATCAGTGCATGGGCAGTCATGTGATCAGTGCATGATATAGACGTGACAGTGCATGATCAGTCTCGTGTCAGTGCATGATAGCCACGTGATCAGTGCATGATCAGTCACCTGATGGGTGTATGATCATTCACGTGACCGTACATGGTAGCTACATGATCATTGCATGATCAGCCAGTGAGTAGTTCATGATAGCCACGTGATCAGTGCATGATCAGTCACGTGATCAGTGCATGATCAGTCATGTGACAGTACATGGTAGCTGCGTGATCATGGCATGATCAGCCACGTGATCAGTGCATGATAGCCACGTGATCAGTGCATGATCAGTCACGTGATCAGTGCATGATCAGTCACGTGATCAGTGCATGATCAGCCACGTGATCAGTGCATGATCAGGCACGTGATCAGTGCATGATCAGCCACGTGATCAGTGCATGATAGCCACGTGATCAGTGCATGATCAGTCACGTGATCAGTGCATGATCAGTTACGTGATCAGTGTATGATCAGCCACGTGATCAGTGCATGATCAGCACATGATCAGTGCATGATCAATTACGTGATCAGTGCATGATCAGTCACGTGACCAGTACATGGTAGCTACGTGATCATTGCATGATCAGCACGTGATCAGTGCATGATAGCCACGTGATCAGTGCATGATAGCCACGTGATCAGTGCATGATCAGTCATGTGATACGTGTGTGATCAGCCACGTGATCAGTGCATGATATCCACGTGATCAGTGCATGACAGCCACGTGATCAGTGCATGATAGCCACGTGATCAGTGCATGATCAGTCACGTGATACATGTGTGATCAGCCACGTGATCAGTGCATGATGAGCCACGTGATCAGTGCAGGATCAATTACGTGATCAGTGCATGATCAGTCACGTGACCAGTACATGGTTGCTACGTGATCATTGCATGATCAGCCACGTGAGCAGAGCATGATAGCCACGTGATCAGTGCATGATCAGTCACGTGATCAGTACATGATCAGTCACGTGAACAGTGCATGATCATTTACGTGATCTGTGCATGATCAGTCACGTGACCAGTATATGGTAGCTACGTGATCATTCCATGACGAGCCACGTGAGCAGTGCATGATAGCCACGTGATGTGTGCATGAGTTACGTGAGCAGAGTATGATCAGCCACGTGATCAGTGCATGAGTGCCACGTGATCAGTGCATGATATGTCACGTGACAGGTGTGTGATCAGCCACGTGAACAGTGCATGTTCAGCCACGTGATCAGTGCATGATAGCCACGTGATCAGTGCATGATCAGTTACGTGAGCAGTGTATGATCAGCCACGTGATCAGTGCATGGTCAGACACGTGAACAGTGTATGATCAGCCACGTGATCAGTGCATGATCATCACGTGATCAGTGTATGATCAGCCACGTGAACAGTGCATGCTCAGTCACGTGATCTGGGCCTGCTGAGCTGCGTGATTACTGTCTGCTCATCTGCTTGACAATTGCCAGCTGAGCACGATTCCTGCCTGTCATCTGCTTGACAATTGCCAGCTGTGCTGCGTAATTCCTGCCTGCTCAGCTGCTTGATTATTGCCAGCTGAGCAGCATGATTCCTCACAGCTGAGTTCCATGATTATTGCCTGCTGACTGTTTGATTCGTGCCTACTCAGCTCTTTGTTTATTGCCTCCAGAGGCACATGATCAGTGTATGATAGCAAACATGATCAGTGCATGATCAGTCACATGATCAGCGCCATTAAGTCACGTGATCACTACATGATAGTCATGTGATCAGTCCATGCTCAGTCACGGTATCAGTGCATGATCAGCCACGTGATCAGTGCATGATCTGTCACATGATTAGTGTATGATCATCCACGTGATCAGTGCATGGCAGTCATGTGATCAGTGCATGATATAGACGTGATCAGTGCATGATCAGTCTCGTGATCAGTGCATGATAGCCACGTGATCAGTGCATGATCAGTCACCTGATGGGTGTATGATCATTCACGTGACCTGTACATGGTAGCTACATGATCATTGCATGATCAGCCACGTGAGTAGTGCATGATAGCCACGTGATCAGTGCATGATCAGTCACGTGATCAGTGCATGATCAGTCATGTGACCAGTACATGGTAGCTGCGTGATCATGGCATGATCAGCCACGTGAGCAGTGCATGATAGCCACGTGATCAGTGCATGATCAGTCACGTGATCAGTGCATGATCAGTCACGTGATCAGTGCATGATCAGTCACGTGATCAGTGCATGATCAGCCACGTGATCAGTGCATGATCAGCCACGTGATCAGTGCATGATCAATTACGTGATCAGTGCATGATCAGTCACGTGACCAGTACATGGTAGCTACGTGATCGTTGCATGATCAGCCACGTGAGCAGTGCATGATAGCCACGTGATCAGTGCATGATCAGTCACGTGATCAGTACATGATCAGTCACGTGAACAGTGCATGATCATTTACGTGATCTGTGCATGATCAGTCACGTGACCAGTATATGGTAGCTACGTGATCATTCCATGCGAGCCACGTGAGCAGTGCATGATAGCCACGTGATGTGTGCATGAGTTACGTGAGCAGAGTATGATCAGCCACGTGATCAGTGCATGAGTGCCACGTGATCAGTGCATGATATGTCACGTGACAGGTGTGTGATCAGCCACGTGAACAGTGCATGTTCAGCCACGTGATCAGTGCATGATAGCCACGTGATCAGTGCATGATCAGTTACGTGAGCAGTGTATGATCAGCCACGTGATCAGTGCATGGTCAGACACGTGAACAGTGTATGATCAGCCACGTGATCAGTGCATGATCATCACGTGATCAGTGTATGATCAGCCACGTGAACAGTGCATGCTCAGTCACGTGATCTGGGCCTGCTGAGCTGCGTGATTACTGTCTGCTCATCTGCTTGACAATTGCCAGCTGAGCTGCACGATTCCTGCCTGTCATCTGCACATTGCCAGCTGTGCTGCGTAATTCCTGCCTGCTCAGCTGCTTGATTATTGCCAGCTGAGCAGCATGATTCCTCACAGCTGAGTTCCATGATTATTGCCTGCTGACTGTTTGATCGTGCCTACTCAGCTCTTTGTTTATTGCCTCCAGAGGCACATGATCAGTGTATGATAGCAAACATGATCAGCGCATGATCAGTCACATGATCAGCGCCATTAAGTCACGTGATCACTACATGATAGTCATGTGATCAGTCCATGCTCAGTCACGGTATCAGTGCATGATCAGCCACGTGATCAGTGCATGATCTGTCACATGATTAGTGTATGATCATCCACGTGATCAGTGCATGGGCAGTCATGTGATCAGTGCATGATATAGACGTGATCAGTGCATGATCAGTCTCGTGATCAGTGCATGATAGCCACGTGATCAGTGCATGATCAGTCACCTGATGGGTGTATGATCATTCACGTGACCTGTACATGGTAGCTACATGATCATTGCATGATCAGCCACGTGAGTAGTGCATGACAGCCACGTGATCACTGCATGATCAGTCACGTGATCAGTGCATGATCAGTCATGTGACCAGTACATGGTAGCTGCGTGATCATGGCATGATCAGCCACGTGAGCAGTGCATGATAGCCACGTGATCAGTGCATGATCAGTCACGTGATCAGTGCATGATCAGTCACGTGATCAGTGCATGATCAGTGTGTGATCAGTGCATGATCAGCCACGTGATCAGTGCATGATCAGCCACGTGATCAGTGCATGATCATTTACGTGATCAGTGCATGATCAGTCACGTGACCAGTACATGGTAGCTACGTGATCGTTGCATGATCAGCCACGTGAGCAGTGCATGATAGCCACGTGATCAGTGCATTATCAGTCACGTGATCAGTACATGATCAGTCACGTGAACAGTGCATGATCATTTACGTGATCTGTGCATGATCAGTCACGTGACCAGTATATGGTAGCTACGTGATCATTCCATGACGAGCCACGTGAGCAGTGCATGATAGCCACGTGATGTGTGCATGATTACGTGAGCAGAGTATGATCAGCCACGTGATCAGTGCATGAGTGCCACGTGATCAGTGCATGATATGTCACGTGACAGGTGTGTGATCAGCCACGTGAACAGTGCATGTTCAGCCACGTGATCAGTGCATGATAGCCACGTGATCAGTGCATGATCAGTTACGTGAGCAGTGTATGATCAGCCACGTGATCAGTGCATGGTCAGACACGTGAACAGTGTATGATCAGCCACGTGATCAGTGCATGATCAGTCACGTGATCAGTGTATGATCAGCCACGTGAACAGTGCATGCTCAGTCACGTGATCTGGGCCTGCTGAGCTGCGTGATTACTGTCTGCTCATCTGCTTGACAATTGCCAGCTGAGCTGCACGATTCCTGCCTGTCATCTGCTTGACAATTGCCAGCTGTGCTGCGTAATTCCTGCCTGCTCAGCTGCTTGATTATTGCCAGCTGAGCAGCATGATTCCTCACAGCTGAGTTCCATGATTATTGCCTGCTGACTGTTTGATTCGTGCCTACTCAGCTCTTTGTTTATTGCCTCCAGAGGCACATGATCAGTGTATGATAGCAAACATGATCAGTGCATGATCAGTCACATGATCAGCGCCATTAAGTCACGTGATCACTACATGATAGTCATGTGATCAGTCCATGCTCAGTCACGGTATCAGTGCATGATCAGCCACGTGATCAGTGCATGATCTGTCACATGATTAGTGTATGATCATCACGTGATCAGTGCATGGGCAGTCATGTGATCAGTGCATGATAGCCACGTGATCAGTGCATGATCAGTCACCTGATGGGTGTATGATCATTCACGTGACCTGTACATGGTAGCTACATGATCATTGCATGATCAGCCACGTGAGTAGTGCATGATAGCCACGTGATCACTGCATGATCAGTCACGTGATCAGTGCATGATCAGTCATGTGACCAGTACATGGTAGCTGCGTGATCATGGCATGATCAGCCACGTGAGCAGTGCATGATAGCCACGTGATCAGTGCATGATCAGTCACGTGATCAGTGCATGATCAGTCACGTGATCAGTGCATGATCAGCCACGTGATCAGTGCATGATCAGTCACGTGATCAGTGTATGTCCAGCCACGTGATCAGTGCATGATAGCCACGTGATCAGTGCATGATCAGTCACGTGATCAGTGCATGATCAGTCACGTGATCAGTGCATGATCAGCCACGTGATCAGTGCATGATCAGCCACGTGATCAGTGCATGATCAATTACGTGATCAGTGCATGATCAGTCACGTGACCAGTACATGATAGCTACGTGATCATTGCATGATCAGCCACGTGATCAGTGCATGATAGCCACGTGATCAGTGCATGATAGCCACGTGATCAGTGCATGATCAGTCATGTGATACGTGTGTGATCAGCCACGTGATCAGTGCATGATAGCCACGTGATCAGTGCATGATCAGCCACGTGATCAGTGCATGATAGCCACGTGATCAGTGCATGATCAGTCACGTGATCAGTGTGATCAGCCACGTGATCAGTGCATGATCAGCCACGTGATCAGTGCATGATCAATTACGTGATCAGTGCATGATCAGTCACGTGATCAGTACATGGTTGCTACGTGATCAGTGCATGATCAGCCACGTGATCAGTGCATGATAGCCACGTGATCAGTGCATGAGTCACGTGATCAGTGCATGATCAGCCACGTGATCAGTGCATGATGCCACGTGATCAGTGCATGATAGTCACGTGACAGTGTGCATGATCAGCCACGTGATCAGTGCATGATCAGCCACGTGATCAGTGCATGATAGCCACGTGATCAGTGCATGATCAGTCACGTGATCAGTGTGTGTCAGCACGTGATCAGTGCATGATCAGCCACGTGATCAGTGCATGATCAGCCACGTGATCAGTGCATGATCAGTCACGTGATCAGTGCATGATCAGCCACGTGATCAGTGCATGATCATCACGTGATCAGTGTATGATCAGCCACGTGAACAGTGCATGCTCAGTCACGTGATCTGGGCCTGCTGAGCTGCGTGATTACTGTCTGCTCATCTGCTTGACAATTGCCAGCTGAGCTGCACGATTCCTGCCTGTCATCTGCTTGACAATTGCCAGCTGTGCTGCGTAATTCCTGCCTGCTCAGCTGCTTGATTATCCAGCTGAGCAGCATGATTCCTCACACCTGTGTTCCATGATTATTGCCTGCTGACTGTTTGATTCGTGCCTACTCAGCTCTTTGTTTATTGCCTCCAGAGGCACATGATCAGTGTATGATAGCAAACATGATCAGCGCATGATCAGTCACATGATCAGCGCCATTAAGTCACGTGATCACTACATGATAGTCATGTGATCAGTCCATGCTCAGTCACGGTATCAGTGCATGATCAGCCACGTGATCAGTGCATGATCTGTCACAAGATTAGTGTATGATCATCCACGTGATCAGTGCATGGGCAGTCATGTGATCAGTGCATGATATAGACGTGATCAGTGCATGATCAGTCACGTGATCCGTGCATGATAGCCACGTGATCAGTGCATGATCAGTCACGTGATCAGTGCATGATCAGTCACGTGATCAGTGCATGATCAGCCACGTGATCAGTGCATGATCAGCCACGTCAGTGCATGATCAGCTACGTGATCAGTGCATGATCAGTCACGTGATCAGTGCATGATAGCTACGTGATCAGTGCATGATCAGCCACGTGATCAGTGCATGATAGCCACGTGATCAGTGCATGATCACCACGTGATCAGTGCATGATCAGTCATGTGATCGTGTCTGATCAGCCATGATCAGTGCATGATAGCCCGTGATCAGTGCATGATGCCACGTGATCAGTGCATGATAGTCACGTGATCAGTGTATGATCAGCCACGTGATCAGTGCATGATCAGCCACGTGATCAGTGCATGATCAGCCACGTGATCAGTGCATGATCAGTTACGTGATCAGTGCATGATCAGCCACGTGATCAGTGCATGATCAGTCACGTGATCAGTGCATGATCAGTCACGTGATCAGTGCATGATCAGCCACGTGATCAGTGCATGATCAGTCACGTGATCAGTGTATGATCAGCCACGTGATCAGTGCATGATAGCCACGTGATCAGTGCATGATCAGTCACGTGATCAGTGCATGATCAGTCACGTGATCAGTGCATGATCAGCCACGTGATCAGTGCATGATCAGCACGTGATCAGTGCATGATCAGTCGTGATCAGTGCATGATCAGTCGTGATCAGTACATGGTAGCTACGTGATCATTGCATGATCAGCCACGTGATCAGTGCATGATAGCCACGTGATCAGTGCATGATAGCCACGTGATCAGTGCATGATAGCCACGTGATCAGTGCATGATCAGTCATGATACGTGTGTGATCAGCCACGTGATCAGTGCATGATATCCACGTGATCAGTGCATGACAGCCACGTGATCAGTGCATGAGAGCCACGGGATCAGTGCATGATCAGTCACGTGATACATGTGTGATCAGCCACGTGATCAGTGCATGATGAGCCACGTGATCAGTGCAGGATCAATTACGTGATCAGTGCATGATCAGTCACGTGACCAGTACATGGTTGCTACGTGATCGTTGCATGATCAGCCACGTGAGCAGAGCATGATAGCCACGTGGTCAGTGCATGATCAGTCACGTGATCAGTACATGATCAGTCACGTGAACAGTGCATGATCATTTACGTGATCTTTGCATGATCAGTCACGTTACCAGTATATGGTTGCTACGTGATCATTCCATGACGAGCCACGTGAGCAGTGCATGATAGCCACGTGATGTGTGCATGAGTTACGTGAGCAGTGTGATCAGCCACGTGATCAGTGCATGAGTGCCACGTGATCAGTGCATGATATGTCACGTGACAGGTGTGTGATCAGCCACGTGAACAGTGCATGTTCAGCCACGTGATCAGTGCATGATAGCCACGTGATCAGTGCATGATCAGTTACGTGAGCAGTGTATGATCAGCCACGTGATCAGTGCATGGTCAGACACGTGAACAGTGTATGATCAGCCACGTGATCAGTGCATGATATCCAAGTGATCAGTGCATGATCATCACGTGATCAGTGTATGATCAGCCACGTGAACAGTGCATGCTCAGTCACGTGATCTGGGCCTGCTGAGCTGCGTGATTACTGTCTGCTCATCTGCTTGACAATTGCCAGCTGAGCTGCACGATTCCTGCCTGTCATCTGCTTGACAATTGCCAGCTGTGCTGCGTAATTCCTGCCTGCTCAGCTGCTTGATTATTGCCAGCTGAGCAGCATGATTCCTCACAGCTGAGTTCCATGATTATTGCCTGCTGACTGTTTGATTCGTGCCTACTCAGCTCTTTGTTTATTGCCTCCAGAGGCACATGATCAGTGTATGATAGCAAACATGATCAGCGCATGATCAGTCACATGATCAGCGCCATTAAGTCACGTGATCACTACATGATAGTCATGTGATCAGTCCATGCTCAGTCACGGTATCAGTGCATGATCAGCCACGTGATCAGTGCATGATCTGTCACATGATTAGTGTATGATCATCCACGTGATCAGTGCACGGGCAGTCATGTGATCAGTGCATGATATAGACGTGATCAGTGCATGATCAGTCACGTGATCAGTGCATGATAGCCACGTGATCAGTGCATGATCAGTCACCTGATGGGTGTATGATCATTCACGTGACCTGTACATGGTAGCTACATGATCATTGCATGATCAGCCACGTGAGTAGTTCATGATAGCCACGTGATCACTGCATGATCAGTCACGTGATCAGTGCATGATCAGTCATGTGACCAGTACATGGTAGCTGCGTGATCATGGCATGATCAGCCACGTGATCAGTGCATGATAGCCACGTGATCAGTGCATGATCAGACACGAGATCAGTGCATGATCAGTCACGTGATCAGTGCATGATCAGCCACGTGATCAGTGCATGACCAGGCACGTGATCAGTGTATGTCCAGCCAAGTGATCAGTGCATGATAGCCACGTGATCAGTGCATGATCAGTCACGTGATCAGTGCATGATCAGCTACGTGATCAGTGCATGATCAGCCACGTGATCAGTGCATGATCAGCCACATGATCAGTGCATGATCAATTACGTGCTCAGTGCATGATCAGTTACGTGATCAGTGCATGATAGCCACGTGATCAGTGCATGATCAGCCACGTGATCAGTGCATGATAGCCACGTGATCAGTGCATGATAGCCACGTGATCAGTGCATGATCAGTCATGTGATACGTGTGTGATCAGCCACGTGATCAGTGCATGATAGCCACGTGATCAGTGCATGACAGCCACGTGATCAGTGCATGGCAGTGATCAGTACATGATCAGTCACGTGATACATGTGTGATCAGCCACGTGATCAGTGCATGATAGCCACGTGATCAGTGCATGATCAATTACGTGATCAGTGCATGATCAGTCACGTGATCAGTGCATGGTTGCTACGTGATCAGTTGCATGATCAGCCACGTGAGCAGTGCATGATAGCCACGTGATCAGTGCATGATCAGTCACGTGATCATTCCATGATCAGCCACGTGAGCAGTGCATGATAGCCACGTGATGTGTGCATGAGTTACGTGATCAGTGTATGATCAGCCACGTGATCAGTGCATGAGTGCCACGTGATCAGTGCATGATAGTCACGTGACAGGTATGTGATCAGCCACGTGATCAGTGCATGATCAGCCACGTGATCAGTGCATGATAGCCACGTGATCAGTGCATGATCAGTTACGTGATCAGTGCATGATCAGCCACGTGATCAGTGCATGATCAGACACGTGATCAGTGCATGATCAGCCATGATCAGTGCATGATATCCACGTGATCAGTGCATGATCATCACGTGATCAGTGCATGATCAGCCACGTGATCAGTGCATGCTCAGTCACGTGATCAGGGCCTGCTGAGCTGCGTGATTACTGTCTGCTCATCTGCTTGACAATTGCCAGCTGAGCTGCACGATTCCTGCCTGTCATCTGCTGACAATTGCCAGCTGTGCTGCGTGTTCTGCCATCAGCTGCTTGATTATTGCCAGCTGAGCAGCATGATTCCTCACACCTGAGTTCCATGATTATTGCCTGCTGACTGTTTGATTCAGTGCCTACTCAGCTCTTTGTTTATTGCCTCCAGAGGCACATGATCAGTGCATGATAGCAAACATGATCAGTGCATGATCAGTCACATGATCAGACATTCAGTGCATGATCACTGCATGATAGTCATGTGATCAGTCCATGATCAGTCACGTGATCAGTGCATGATCAGCCACGTGATCAGTGCATGATCAGTCACGTGATCAGTT
>NW_026894819.1:0-73943 GCF_032452875.1 Bos javanicus
TGATCAGTGCATGATCAGCCACGTGATCAGTGCATGATAGCCACGTGATCAGTGCATGATCAGTCACGTGATCAGTGCATGATCAGTCACGTGACCAGTACATGGTAGCTACGTGATCATTGCATGATCAGCCACGTGAGCAGTGCATGATAGCCACGTGATCAGTGCATGATCAGTCACGTGATCAGTGCATGATCAGTCACGTGATCAGTGCATGATCAGCCACGTGATCAGTGCATGATCAGTCACGTGATCAGTGCATGATCAGCCACGTGATCAGTGCATGATCAGCCACGTGATCAGTGCATGATCAGTCACGTGATCAGTGCATGATCAGTCACGTGATCAGTGTATGATCAGCCACGTGATCAGTGCATGATCAGCCACGTGATCAGTGCATGATCAGTCACGTGATCAGTGCATGATCAGTCACGTGATCAGTGCATGTAGCTGCATGATCAGTGCATGATCAGCCACGTGATCAGTGCATGATCAGCCACGTGATCAGTGCATGATCAGCCACGTGATCAGTGCATGATCAGTCATGATCAGTGCATGATCAGCCACGTGATCAGTGCATGATAGCACGTGATCAGTGCATGATGTCACGTGATCAGTGCATGATCAGCCACGTGATCAGTGCATGATCAGTCACGTGATCATGTGTGATCAGCCACGTGATCAGTGCATGATCAGCCACGTGATCAGTGCATGATCAATTCGTGATCAGTGCATGATCAGTCACGTGATCCAGTACATAGTTTGCTCGTGATCAGATTGCATGATGTACGTGATCAGTGCATGATAGCCACGTGATCAGTGCATGATCAGTCACGTGATCAGTGCATGATCAGTCACGTGATCAGTGCATGATCAGCCACGTGATCAGTGCATGATCAGTCACGTGATCAGTGCATGATGTACGTGATCAGTGCATGATCAGTCACGTGATCAGTGCATGATCAGCCACGTGATCAGTGCATGATCAACACGTGATCAGTGCATGATCAGCCACGTGATCAGTGCATGATAGCCACGTGATCAGTGCATGATCAGCCACGTGATCAGTGCATGATCAGCCACGTGATCAGTGCATGATCAGTCACGTGATCAGTGCATGATCAGTCACGTGACCAGTACATGGTAGCTACGTGATCATTGCATGATCAGCCACGTGATCAGTGCATGATAGCCACGTGATCAGTGCATGATCAGTCACGTGATCGTGTGTGATCAGCCACGTGATCAGTGCATGATATCCACGTGATCAGTGCATGATAGCCACGTGATCAGTGCATGATAGCCACGTGATCAGTGCATGATCAGTCACGTGATCATGTGTGATCAGCCACGTGATCAGTGCATGATGAGCCACGTGATCAGTGCAGGATCAATTACGTGATCAGTGCATGATCAGTCACGATGACCAGTACATGGTTGCTACGTGATCGTTGCATGATCAGCCGTGAGCAGAGCATGATAGCCACGTGATCAGTGCATGATCAGTCACGTGATCAGTACATGATCAGTCACGTGAACAGTGCATGATCATTTACGTGATCTGTGCATGATCAGTCACGTGACCAGTATATGGTAGCTACGTGATCATTCCATCGAGCCACGTGAGCAGTGCATGATAGCCACGTGATGTGTGCATGAGTTACGTGAGCAGAGTATGATCAGCCACGTGATCAGTGCATGAGTGCCACGTGATCAGTGCATGATATGTCACGTGACAGGTGTGTGATCAGCCACGTGAACAGTGCATGTTCAGCCACGTGATCAGTGCATGATAGCCACGTGATCAGTGCATGATCAGTTACGTGAGCAGTGTATGATCAGCCACGTGATCAGTGCATGGTCAGACACGTGAACAGTGTATGATCAGCCACGTGATCAGTGCATGATATCCAAGTGATCAGTGCATGATCATCACGTGATCAGTGTATGATCAGCCACGTGAACAGTGCATGCTCAGTCACGTGATCTGGGCCTGCTGAGCTGCGTGATTACTGTCTGCTCATCTGCTTGACAATTGCCAGCTGAGCTGCACGATTCCTGCCTGCTCAGCTGCTTGATTATTGCCAGCTGAGCAGCATGATTCCTCACACCTGAGTTCCATGATTATTGCCTGCTGACTGTTTGATTCGTGCCTACTCAGCTCTTTGTTTATTGCCTCCAGAGGCACATGATCAGTGTATGATAGCAAACATGATCAGCGCATGATCAGTCACATGATCAGCGCCATTAAGTCACGTGATCACTACATGATAGTCATGTGATCAGTCCATGCTCAGTCACGGTATCAGTGCATGATCAGCCACGTGATCAGTGCATGATCTGTCACATGATTAGTGTATGATCATCCACGTGATCAGTGCATGGGCAGTCATGTGATCAGTGCATGATATAGACGTGATCAGTGCATGATCAGTCTACGTGATCAGTGCATGATAGCCACGTGATCAGTGCATGATCAGTCACCTGATGGGTGTATGATCATTCACGTGACCTGTACATGGTAGCTACATGATCATTGCATGATCAGCCACGTGAGTAGTGCATGATAGCCACGTGATCACTGCATGATCAGTCACGTGATCAGTGCATGATCAGTCATGTGACCAGTACATGGTAGCTGCGTGATCATGGCATGATCAGCCACGTGAGCAGTGCATGATAGCCACGTGATCAGTGCATGATCAGTCACGTGATCAGTGCATGATCAGTCACGTGATCAGTGCATGATCAGCCACGTGATCAGTGCATGATCAGTCACGTGATCATGTATGATCATCCACGTGATCAGTGCATGATCAGTCACGTGATCAGTGCATGATCAGGCGTGATCAGTGCATGATCAGCCACGTGATCAGTGCATGATCAGCCACGTGATCAGTGCAGATCAGTCACGTGATCAGTGCATGATCAGTCACGTGACCAGTACATGTAGCTACGTGATCAGTGCATGATCAGCCACGTGAAGTAGTGCATGATAGCCACGTGATCAGTGCATGATCAGTCACGTGATCAGTGCATGATCAGTCACGTGATCAGTGCATGATCAGCTGCGTGATCATGCATGATCAGCCACGTGATCAGTGCATGATAGCCACGTGATCAGTGCATGATCAGTCACGTGATCAGTGCATGATCAGCCATGATCAGTGCATGATCAGCAATCAGTGCATGATCAGCCACGTGATCAGTGCATGATCAGCCACGTGATCAGTGCATGATCAGTCACGTGATCAGTGCATGATCAGTCACGTGACCAGTGCATAGCTACGTGTCATTGCATGATCAGCCACGTGATCAGTGCATGATAGCCACGTGATCAGTGCATGATAGCCACGTGATCAGTGCATGATCAGTCACGTGATCAGTGTATGATCAGCGTGATCAGTGCATGATATCCACGTGATCAGTGCATGATCAGCCACGTGATCAGTGCATGATAGCCACGTGATCAGTGCATGATCAGTCACGTGATCATGTGTGATCAGCCACGTGATCAGTGCATGATCAGCACGTGATCAGTGCATGATCATTCGTGATCAGTGCATGATCAGTCACGTGATCAGTGCATGATTGCTACGTGATCAGTGCATGATCAGCCACGTGAGCAGTGCATGCTAGCCACGTGATCAGTGCATGATCAGCCACGTGATCAGTGCATGATCAGTCCATTGATCAGTGCATGATATCACGTGATCAGTGCATGATCAGCCACGTGATCAGTGCATGATAGCCACGTGATCAGTGCATGATCAGTCACGTGATCAGTGCATGATCAGTCACGTGATCAGTGCATGATCAGTCACGTGATCAGTGCATGATCAGTCACGTGATCAGTGCATGATCAGCACGTGATCAGTGCATGATCAGCCACGTGATCAGTGCATGATAGCCACGTGATCATTGCATGATCAGTCACGTGATCAGTGCATGATAGCCACGTGATCAGTGCATGATCAGCCACGTGATCAGTGCATGATCAGCCACGTGATCAGTGCATGATCAGCCACGTGATCAGTGCATGATCAGCCACGTGATCAGTGCATGATCAGCCACGTGATCAGTGCATGATCAGTCACGTGATCAGTGCATGATCAGCCACGTGATCAGTGCATGATCAGCCACGTGATCAGTGCATGATCAGTCACGTGATCAGTGCATGATCAGTCATGTGATCAGTGCATGATCAGCCACGTGATCAGTGCATGATCAGCCACGTGATCAGTGCATGATCAGCCACGTGATCAGTGCATGATCAGTCGTGATCAGTGCATGATAGCACGTGATCAGTGCATGATCAGCCACGTGATCAGTGCATGATAGCCACGTGATCAGTGCATGATAGCCACGTGATCAGTGCATGATCAGTCATGTGATACGTGTCATGATCAGCCACGTGATCAGTGCATGATATCCACGTGATCAGTGCATGACAGCCACGTGATCAGTGCATGATAGCCACGTGATCAGTGCATGATCAGTCACGTGATACATGTGTGATCAGCCACGTGATCAGTGCATGATGAGCCACGTGATCAGTGCATGATCAATTACGTGATCAGTGCATGATCAGTCACGTGACCAGTACATGGTTGCTCGTGATCGTTGCATGATCAGCCACGTGAGCAGTGCATGATAGCCACGTGATCAGTGCATGATCAGTCACGTGATCAGTACATGATCAGTCACGTGAACAGTGCATGATCATTCACGTGATCTGTGCATGATCAGTCACGTGACCAGTATATGGTAGCTACGTGATCATTCCATGACGAGCCACGTGAGCAGTGCATGATAGCCACGTGATGTGTGCATGATTACGTGTGAGCAGAGTATGATCAGCCACGTGATCAGTGCATGAGTGCCACGTGATCAGTGCATGATATGTCACGTGACAGGTGTGTGATCAGCCACGTGAACAGTGCATGATCAGCCACGTGATCAGTGCATGATAGCCACGTGATCAGTGCATGATCAGTTACGTGAGCAGTGTATGATCAGCCACGTGATCAGTGCATGGTCAAACACGTGAACAGTGTATGATCAGCCACGTGATCAGTGCATGATATCCAAGTGATCAGTGCATGATCATCACGTGATCAGTGTATGATCAGCCACGTGAACAGTGCATGCTCAGTCACGTGATCTGGGCCTGCTGAGCTGCGTGATTACTGTCTGCTCATCTGCTTGACAATTGCCAGCTGAGCTGCACGATTCCTGCCTGTCATCTGCTTGACAATTGCCAGCTGTGCTGCGTAATTCCTGCCTGCTCAGCTGCTTGATTATTGCCAGCTGAGCAGCATGATTCCTCACACCTGAGTTCCATGATTATTGCCTGCTGACTGTTTGATTCGTGCCTACTCAGCTCTTTGTTTATTGCCTCCAGAGGCACATGATCAGTGTATGATAGCAAACATGATCAGCGCATGATCAGTCACATGATCAGCGCCATTAAGTCACGTGATCACTACATGATAGTCATGTGATCAGTCCATGCTCAGTCACGGTATCAGTGCATGATCAGCCACGTGATCAGTGCATGATCTGTCACATGATTAGTGTATGATCATCCACGTGATCAGTGCATGGGCAGTCATGTGATCAGTGCATGATATAGGCGTGAACAGTGCATGATCAGTCGTGATCAGTGCATGATAGCCACGTGATCAGTGCATGATCAGTCACCTGATGGGTGTATGATCATTCACGTGACCTGTACATGGTAGCTACATGATCATTGCATGATCAGCCACGTGAGTAGTGCATGATAGCCACGTGATCAGTGCATGATCAGTCACGTGATCAGTGCATGATCAGTCATGTGACCAGTACATGGTAGCTGCGTGATCATGGCATGATCAGCCACGTGAGCAGTGCATGATAGCCACGTGATCAGTGCATGATCAGCCACGTGATCAGTGCATGATCAGTCACGTGATCAGTGCATGATCAGCCACGTGATCAGTGCATGATCAGTCACGTGATCAGTGTATGTCAGCCACGTGATCAGTGCATGATAGCCACGTGATCAGTGCATGATCAGTCACGTGATCAGTGCATGATCAGTCATGTGATCAGTGTATGATCAGCCACGTGATCAGTGCATGATCAGCCACGTGATCAGTGCATGATCAGTCACGTGATCAGTGCATGATCAGTCACGTGATCAGTACATGATAGCTACGTGATCAGTGCATGATCAGCCACGTGATCAGTGCATGATAGCCACGTGATCAGTGCATGATAGCCACGTGATCAGTGCATGATCAGTCATGTGATACAGTGTGTGATCAGCCACGTGATCAGTGCATGATATCCACGTGATCAGTGCATGACAGCCACGTGATCAGTGCATGAAGCCACGTGATCAGTGCATGATCAGTCACGTGATACATGTGTGATCAGCCACGTGATCAGTGCATGATGAGCCACGTGATCAGTGCATGATCAATTACGTGATCAGTGCATGATCAGTCACGTGACCAGTACATGGTAGCTACGTGATCGTTGCATGATCAGCCACGTGAGCAGTGCATGATAGCCACGTGATCAGTGCATGATCAGTCACGTGATCAGTGCATGATCAGTCACGTGAACAGTGCATGATCATTTACGTGATCAGTGCATGATCAGTCACGTGACCAGTATATGGTTGCTACGTGATCATTCATGACGAGCCACGTGAGCAGTGCATGATAGCCACGTGATGTGTGCAAGTTACGTGAGCAGAGTATGATCAGCCACGTGATCAGTGCATGAGTGCCACGTGATCAGTGCATGATATGTCACGTGACAGGTGTGTGATCAGCCACGTGATCAGTGCATGTTCAGCCACGTGATCAGTGCATGATAGCCACGTGATCAGTGCATGATCAGTTACGTGAGCAGTGTATGATCAGCCACGTGATCAGTGCATGGTCAGACACGTGAACAGTGTATGATCAGCCACGTGATCAGTGCATGATATCCAAGTGATCCGTGCATGATCATCACGTGATCAGTGTATGATCAGCCACGTGAACAGTGCATGCTCAGTCACGTGATCAGGGCCTGCTGAGCTGCGTGATTACTGTCTGCTCATCTGCTTGACAATTGCCAGCTGAGCTGCACGATTCCTGCCTGTCATCTGCTTGACAATTGCCAGCTGTGCTGCGTAATTCCTGCCTGCTCAGCTGCTTGATTATTGCCAGCTGAGCAGCATGATTCCTCACACCTATGTTCCATGATTATTGCCTGCTGACTGTTTGATTCGTGCCTACTCAGCTCTTTGTTTATTGCCTCCAGAGGCACATGATCAGTGTATGATAGCAAACATGATCAGCGCATGATCAGTCACATGATCAGCGCCATTAAGTCACGTGATCACTACATGATAGTCATGTGATCAGTCCATGCTCAGTCACGGTCTCAGTGCATGATCAGCCACGTGATCAGTGCATGATCTGTCACAAGATTAGTGTATGATCATCCACGTGATCAGTGCATGGGCAGTCATGTGATCAGTGCATGATATAGGCGTGATCAGTGCATGATCAGTCACGTGATCAGTGCATGATAGCCACGTGATCAGTGCATGATCAGTCACCTGATGGGTGTATGATCATTCACGTGACCATGTACATGGTAGCTACATGATCATTGCATGATCAGCCACGTGAGTAGTTCGTGATAGCCACGTGATCAGTGCATGATCAGTCACGTGATCAGTGCATGATCAGTCATGTGACCAGTACATGGTAGCTGCGTGATCATGGCATGATCAGCCACGTGAGCAGTGCATGATAGCCACGTGATCAGTGCATGATCAGACACGTGATCAGTGCATGATCAGTCACGTGATCAGTGCATGATCAGCCACGTGATCAGTGCATGATCAGTCACGTGATCAGTATGATCAGCCACGTGATCAGTGCATGATAGCCACGTGATCAGTGCATGATCAGTCACGTGATCAGTGCATGATCAGTCACGTGATCAGTGCATGATCAGCCACGTGATCAGTGCATGATCAGCCACATGATCAGTGCATGATCAATTACGTGATCAGTGCATGATCAGTCACGTGATCAGTACATGATAGCTACGTGATCATTGCATGATCAGCCACGTGATCAGTGCATGATAGCCACGTGATCAGTGCATGATAGCCACGTGATCAGTGCATGATCAGTCATGTGATCGTGTGTGATCAGCCACGTGATCAGTGCATGATATCCACGTGATCAGTGCATGATCAGCCACGTGATCAGTGCATGATAGCCACGTGATCAGTGCATGATCAGTCACGTGATCATGTGTGATCAGCCACGTGATCAGTGCATGATCAGCCACGTGATCAGTGCATGATCAATTACGTGATCAGTGCATGATCAGTCACGTGACAGTACATGGTTGCTACGTGATCGGTGCATGATCAGCCACGTGAGCAGAGCATGATAGCCACGTGGTCAGTGCATGATCAGTCACGTGATCAGTACATGATCATCACGTGAACAGTGCATGATCATTTACGTGATCATTGCATGATCAGTCACGTGACCAGTATATGGTTGCTCGTGATCATTCCATGACGAGCCACGTGAGCAGTGCATGATAGCCACGTGATGTGTGCATGAGTTACGTGAGCAGAGTATGATCAGCCACGTGATCAGTGCATGATGCCACGTGATCAGTGCATGATATGTCACGTGACAGGTGTGTGATCAGCCACGTGATCAGTGCATGTTCAGCCACGTGATCAGTGCATGATAGCCACGTGATCAGTGCATGATCAGTTACGTGATCAGTGTATGATCAGCCACGTGATCAGTGCATGGTCAGACACGTGATCAGTGCATGATCAGCCACGTGATCAGTGCATGCTCATCCTTGATCAGTGCCTGCCAGCTGCGTGATTCCTGTCTGCTCATCTGCTTGACAATTGCCAGCTGAGCTGCACGATTCCTGCCTGCTCAGCTGCTTGATGTGCCAGCTGAGCAGCATGATTCCTCACACCTGAGTTCCATGATTATTGCCTGCTGACTGTTTGATTCGTGCCTACTCAGCTCTTTGTTTATTGCCTCCAGAGGCACATGATCAGTGTATGATAGCAAACATGATCAGCGCATGATCAGTCACATGATCAGCGCCATTAAGTCACGTGATCACTACATGATAGTCATGTGATCAGTCCATGCTCAGTCACGGTATCAGTGCATGATCAGCCACGTGATCAGTGCATGATCTGTCACATGATCAGTGTATGATCATCCACGTGATCAGTGCATGGTAGCTACATGATCAGTGCATGATCAGCCACGTGATCAGTGCATGATAGCCACGTGATCAGTGCATGATCAGTCACGTGATCAGTGCATGATCATTCATGACCAGTACATGGTAGCTACGTGATCATGGCATGATCAGCCACGTGAGCAGTGCATGATAGCCACGTGATCAGTGCATGATCAGTCACGTGATCAGTGCATGATCAGTCATGTGATCAGTGCATGATCAGCCACGTGATCAGTGCATGATCAGCCACGTGATCAGTGCATGATCAGCCACGTGATCAGTGCATGATCAGTCACGTGATCAGTGCATGATAGCTACGTGATCAGTGCATGATCAGCCACGTGATCAGTGCATGATAGCCACGTGATCAGTGCATGATCAGCCACGTGATCAGTGCATGATCAGTCATGTGATCAGTGCATGATCAGCCACGTGATCAGTGCATGATCAGCCACGTGATCAGTGTGATCAACCACGTGATCAGTGCATGATCAGCCACGTGATCAGTGCATGATCAGTCCGTGATCAGTGCATGATCAGCCACGTGATCAGTGCATGATAGCCACGTGATCAGTGCATGATCAGCCGTGATCAGTGCATGATCAGTCACGTGATCAGTGCATGATTGCTACGTGATCAGTGCATGATCAGCCACGTGATCAGTGCATGATAGCCACGTGATCAGTGCATGATCAGTCGTGATCAGTGCATGATCAGCCACGTGATCAGTGCATGATCATTTACGTGATCAGTGCATGATCAGTCACGTGATCCGTGTGGTAGCTACGTGATCAGTGCATGATCAGCCACGTGATCAGTGCATGATAGCCACGTGATGTGTGCATCAGTCACGTGACAGTGTATGATCAGCACGTGATCAGTGCATGATGCCACGTGATCAGTGCAGGATATACGTGACAGTGCATGATCAGTCACGTGATCAGTGCATGATCAGCCACGTGATCAGTGCATGATCAGCCACGTGATCAGTGCATGATCAGCCACGTGATCAGTGCATGATCAGTCACGTGATCAGTGCATGATCATCCACGTGATCAGTGCATGGTCAGTCACGTGATCAGTGCATGATTAGACGTGATCAGTATGATCAGTCACGTGATCAGTGCATGATAGCCACGTGATCAGTGCATGATCAGTCACGTGATGGGTGCATGATCATTCACGTGATCAGTGCATGTAGCTACACTGATCAGTGCATGATCAGCCACGTGATCAGTGCATGATAGCCACGTGATCAGTGCATGATCAGTCACGTGATCAGTGCACGATCAGTCATGTGATCAGTACATGGTAGCTGCGTGATCATGCATGATCAGCCACGTGATCAGTGCATGATAGCCACGTGATCAGTGCATGATCAGTCACGTGATCAGTGCATGATCAGTCACGTGATCAGTGCATGATCAGCCACGTGATCAGTGCATGATCAGTCACGTGATCAGTGCATGATCAGCCACGTGATCAGTGCATGATAGCCACGTGATCAGTGCATGATCAGTCACGTGATCAGTGCATGATCAGTTACGTGATCAGTGCATGATCAGCCACGTGATCAGTGCATGATCAGCCACGTGATCAGTGCATGATCAGTCACGTGATCAGTGCATGATCAGTCACGTGACCAGTACATGGTAGCTACGTGATCATTGCCTGATCAGCCACGTGATCAGTGCATGATAGCCACGTGATCAGTGCATGATGCCACGTGATCAGTGCATGATCAGTCATGTGATCGTGTGTGATCAGCCACGTGATCAGTGCATGATATCACGTGATCAGTGCATGACAGCCACGTGATCAGTGCATGATAGCCACGGGATCAGTGCATGATCAGTCACGTGATACATGTGTGATCAGCCACGTGATCAGTGCATGATGAGCCACGTGATCAGTGCAGGATCAATTACGTGATCAGTGCATGATCAGTCACGTGACCAGTACATGGTTGCTACGTGATCGTTGCATGATCAGCCACGTGAGCAGAGCATGATAGCCACGTGGTCAGTGCATGATCAGTCACGTGATCAGTACATGATCAGTCACGTGAACAGTGCATGATCATTTACGTGATCTTTGCATGATCAGTCACGTTACCAGTATATGGTTGCTACGTGATCATTCCATGACAGCCACGTGAGCAGTGCATGATAGCCACGTGATGTGTGCATGAGTTACGTGAGCAGAGTATGATCAGCCACGTGATCAGTGCATGAGTGCCGTGATCAGTGCATGATATGTCACGTGACAGGTGTGTGATCAGCCACGTGAACAGTGCATGTTCAGCCACGTGATCAGTGCATGATAGCCACGTGATCAGTGCATGATCAGTTACGTGAGCAGTGTATGATCAGCCACGTGATCAGTGCATGGTCAGAACCGTGAACAGTGTATGATCAGCCACGTGATCAGTGCATGATATCCAAGTGATCAGTGCATGATCATCACGTGATCAGTGTATGATCAGCCACGTGAACAGTGCATGCTCAGTCACGTGATCTGGGCCTGCTGAGCTGCGTGATTACTGTCTGCTCATCTGCTTGACAATTGCCAGCTGAGCTGCACGATTCCTGCCTGTCATCTGCTTGACAATTGCCAGCTGTGCTGCGTAATTCCTGCCTGCTCAGCTGCTTGATTATTGCCAGCTGAGCAGCATGATTCCTCACAGCTGAGTTCCATGATTATTGCCTGCTGACTGTTTGATTCGTGCCTACTCAGCTCTTTGTTTATTGCCTCCAGAGGCACATGATCAGTGTATGATAGCAAACATGATCAGCGCATGATCAGTCACATGATCAGCGCCATTAAGTCACGTGATCACTACATGATAGTCATGTGATCAGTCCATGCTCAGTCACGGTATCAGTGCATGATCAGCCACGTGATCAGTGCATGATCTGTCACATGATTAGTGTATGATCATCCACGTGATCAGTGCATGGGCAGTCATGTGATCAGTGCATGATATAGGCGTGATCAGTGCATGATCAGTCTCGTGATCAGTGCATGATAGCCACGTGATCAGTGCATGATCAGTCACCTGATGGGTGTATGATCATTCACGTGACCTGTACATGGTAGCTACATGATCATTGCATGATCAGCCACGTGAGTAGTGCATGATAGCCACGTGATCAGTGCATGATCAGTCACGTGATCAGTGCATGATCAGTCATGTGACCAGTACATGGTAGCTGCGTGATCATGGCATGATCAGCCACGTGAGCAGTGCATGATAGCCACGTGATCAGTGCATGATCAGCCACGTGATCAGTGCATGATCAGTCACGTGATCAGTGCATGATCAGCCACGTGATCAGTGCATGCCAGGACGTGATCAGTGCATGATCAGCCACGTGATCAGTGCATGATCAGCCACGTGATCAGTGCATGTCAGTCACGTGATCAGTGCATGATCAGTCACGTGATCAGTGCATGATCAGCCACGTGATCAGTGCATGATCAACGTGATCAGTGCATGATCAGTCATGATCAGTGCATGATCAGCTCGTGATCAGTGCATGATCAGTCACGTGATCAGTGCATGATAGCCATGATCAGTGCATGATCAGCCACGTGATCAGTGCATGATAGCCACGTGATCAGTGCATGATCAGCGTGATCAGTGCATGATCAGCCACGTGATCAGTGCATGATCAGCCACGTGATCAGTGCATGATAGCCACGTGATCAGTGCATGTACGTGATCAGTGCATGATCCCACGTGATCAGTGCATGATCAGCACGTGATCAGTGCATGATCAGCCACGTGATCAGTGCATGATCAGCCACGTGATCAGTGCATGATCAGTTCGTGATCAGTGCATGATCAGTCATGTGATCGTATGTGATCAGCCACGTGATCAGTGCGATATCCAGCCGATCAGTGCATGACAGCCACGTGATCAGTGCATGATAGCCACGTGATCAGTGCATGATCAGTCAGTGATACATGTTGCCAGTCCCGCGTGATCAGTGCATGATAGCCACGTGATCAGTGCATGATCAGTGTGGTCAGTGCATGATCATCACGTGACCAGTACATGGTTGCTACGTGATCGTTGCATGATCAGCCACGTGAGCAGAGCATGATGCGTGATCAGTGCATGATCAGTCACGTGATCAGTGCATGATCATCACGTGATCAGTGCATGATCATTCGTGATCAGTGCATGATCAGTCACGTGACAGTATGTAGTTCGCCGTGATCATTCCATGACGAGCCACGTGAGCAGTGCAGTAGCCACGTGATGTGTGCATGAGTTACGTGAGCAGTGTATGATCAGCCACGTGATCAGTGCATGATGCCACGTGATCAGTGCATGATATGTCACGTGACAGGTGTGTGATCAGCCACGTGAGACAGTGCATGTTCAGCCGTGATCAGTGCATGATAGCCACGTGATCAGTGCATGATCAGTTACGTGAGCAGTGTATGATCAGCCACGTGATCAGTGCATGGTCAGACACGTGAACAGTGTATGATCAGCCACGTGATCAGTGCATGATATCCAAGTGATCAGTGCATGATCATCACGTGATCAGTGTATGATCAGCCACGTGAACAGTGCATGCTCAGTCACGTGATCAGGGCCTGCTGAGCTGCGTGATTACTGTCTGCTCATCTGCTTGACAATTGCCAGCTGAGCTGCACGATTCCTGCCTGTCATCCTTGACAATTGCCAGCTGTGCTGCGTAATTCCTGCCTGCTCAGCTGCTTGATTATTGCCAGCTGAGCAGCATGATTCCTCACACCTGAGTTCCATGATTATTGCCTGCTGACTGTTTGATTCGTGCCTACTCAGCTCTTTGTTTATTGCCTCCAGAGGCACATGATCAGTGTATGATAGCAAACATGATCAGCATGATCAGTCACATGATCAGCGCCATTAAGTCACGTGATCACTACATGATATCATGTGATCAGTCCATGCTCAGTCACGTGATCAGTGCATGATCAGCGTGATCAGTGCATGTATCATCAAGATTAGTGTATGATCATCCCGTGATCAGTGCATGGGCAGTCATGTGATCAGTGCATGATATAGGCGTGAACAGTGCATGATCAGTCCACGTGATCAGTGCATGATAGCCACGTGATCAGTGCATGATCAGTCACGTGATGGGTGTATGATCATCTGACCAGTACATGGTAGCTACGTGATCATTGCATGATCAGCCACGTGAGCAGTGCATGATAGCCACGTGATCAGTGCATGATCAGTCACGTGATCAGTGCATGATCAGTCACGTGATCAGTGCATGATCAGCCACGTGATCAGTGCATGATCAGCCACGTGATCAGTGTATCCAGCCAAGTGATCAGTGCATGATAGCCACGTGATCAGTGCATGATCAGTCACGTGATCAGTGCATGATCAGTTACGTGATCAGTGCATGATCAGCCACGTGATCAGTGCATGATCAGCCACGTGATCAGTGCATGATCAATTCGTGATCAGTGCATGATCAGTCACGTGATCAGTGCATGATAGCTCGTGATCATTGCATGATCAGCACGTGATCAGTGCATGATCAGCCACGTGATCAGTGCATGATAGCCGTGATCAGTGCATGATCATCACGTGATCATGTGTGATCAGCCGTGATCAGTGCATGATAGCCACGTGATCAGTGCATGATCAATTACGTGATCAGTGCATGATCAGTCACGTGATCAGTGCATGGTTGCTCGTGATCAGTGCATGATCAGCCACGTGAGCAGTGCATGACAGCCCGTGATCAGTGCATGATCAGTCACGTGATCAGTGCATGATCAGTCACGTGATCAGTGCATGATCATTTACGTGATCAGTGCATGATCAGTCACGTGACCAGTATATGGTAGCTCGTGATCAGTGCATGATCAGCCACGTGAGCAGTGCATGATAGCCGTGATGTGTATGCATGATTCGCATGACAGTTATGATCAGCCACGTGATCAGTGCATGATCACCACGTGATCAGTGCATGATCAGTCACGTGATCAGTGCATGATCAGCCACGTGATCAGTGCATGATCAGCCACGTGATCAGTGCATGATATCCACGTGATCAGTGCATGATCATCGCGTGATCAGTGTATGATCAGCCACGTGAACAGTGCATGCTCAGTCACGTGATCAGGGCCTGCTGAGCTGCGTGATTACTGTCTGCTCATCTGCTTGACAATTGCCAGCTGAGCTGCACGATTCCTGCCTGTCATCTGCTTGACAATTGCCAGCTGTGCTGCGTAATTCCTGCCTGCTCAGCTGCTTGATTATTGCCAGCTGAGCAGCATGATTCCTCACCTGAGTTCCATGATTATTGCCTGCTGACTGTTTGATTCGTGCCTACTCAGCTCTTTGTTTATTGCCTCCAGAGGCACATGATCAGTGTATGATAGCAAACATGATCAGCGCATGATCAGTCACATGATCAGCGCCATTAAGTCACGTGATCACCATGATAGTCATGTGATCAGTCCATGCTCAATCACGGTATCAGTGCATGATCAGCCGTGATCAGTGCATGATCTGTCACAAATTAGTGTATGATCATCCACGTGATCAGTGCGTGCAGTCATGTGATCAGTGCATGATATAGCGTGAACAGTGCATGATCAGTCACGTGATCAGTGCATGATAGCCACGTGATCAGTGCATGATCAGTCACCTGATAGGTGTATGATCATTCGTGACCAGTACATGGTAGCTACATGATCATTGCATGATCAGCCACGTGAGTAGTTCATGATAGCCACGTGATCACTGCATGATCAATCACGTGATCAGTGCATGATCAGTCACGTGACCAGTACATGGTAGCTGCGTGATCATGCATGATCAGCCACGTGATCAGTGCATGATAGCCACGTGATCAGTGCATGATCACACGTGATCAGTGCATGATCAGTCACGTGATCAGTGCATGATCAGCCAGTGATCAGTGCATGATACCACGTGATCAGTGCATGATCAGTCATGATCAGTGCATGATCAGTTATCAGTCAGTGTATGATCAGCCACGTGTCAGTGCATTTGCAGTCAACCATGATCAGTGCATGATCAATTCGTGCTCAGTGCATGATCAGTTACGTGACCAGTACATGGCAGCTACGTGATGTTGCATGATCAGCCGCGTGATCAGTGCATGATCAGCCACGTGATCAGTGCATGATCAGCCACGTGATCAGTGCATGATCGGTCACGTGATCAGTGTATGATCAGCCACGATCAGTGCATGATATCCACGTGATCAGTGCATGATCGGCCACGTGATCAGTGCATGATAGCCACGTGATCAGTGCATGATCAGTCACGTGATCAGTGTATGATCAGTCACGTGATCAGTGCATGGTAGCTACATGATCATTGCATGATCAGCCACGTGATAGTGCATGATAGCCACGTGATCAGTGCATGATCCGTGCGTGATCAGTGCATGATCAGTCCACGTGACCAGTACATGTGATCGCTCGTGATCATGCATGATCAGCCACGTGATCAGTGCATGATAGCCACGTGATCAGTGCATGATCAGTCACGTGATCAGTGCATGATCAGCCACGTGATCAGTGCATGATCAGCCACGTGATCAGTGCATGATCAGGCACGTGTCATGTATGTCAGCTGACGTGATCAGTATGATAGCCACGTGATCAGTGCATGATCAGTCACGTGATCAGTGCATGATCAGTCATGATCGGTGTATGATCAGCCACGTGATCAGTGCATGATCAGCCACGTGATCATGCATGATCAATTCGTGATCAGTGCATGATCAGTCACATGATCAGTACATGATAGCTACGTGATCAGTGCATGATCAGTCACGTGATCAGTGCATGATAGCGTGATCAGTGCATGATCAACCACGTGATCAATGCATGATCAGTCCATGTGTCATGTGTAGTCAGCCCGTGATCAGTACATGATATCCATTGATCAGTGCGATCAGCCACGTGATCAGTGCATGTAGCCGTGATGTGTACGTGATGATTCACGTGAGCAGTGCATGATCAGCCACGTGATCAGTGCATGAGTGCCACGTGATCAGTGCATGATATGTCGCGTGACAGGTGTGTGATCAGCCACGTGAACAGTGCATGTTCAGCCACGTGATCAGTGCATGATAGCCACGTGATCAGTGCATGATCAGTTACGTGAACAGTGCATGATCAACCACGTGATCAGTGCATGGTCAAACACGTGAGCAGTGTATGATCAGCCACGTGATCAGTGCATGATGTCCAAGTGATCAGTGCATGATCAATCACGTGTCAGTGTATGATCAGCCACGTGAACAGTGCATGCTCAGTCACGTGATCAGGGCCTGCTGAGCTTCGTGATTACTGTCTGCTCATCTGCTTGACAAGTGCCAGCTGAGCTGCACGATTCCTGCCTGTCATCTGCTTGACAATTGCCAGCTGTGCTGCGTAATTCCTGCCTGCTCAGCTGCTTGATTATTGCCAGCTGAGCAGCATGATTCCTCACAGCTGAGTTCCATGATTATTACCTGCTGACTGTTTGATTCGTACCTACTCAGCTCTTTGTTTATTGCCTCCAGAGGCACATGATCAGTGTATGATAGCAAACATGATCAGCGCATGATCAGTCACATGATCAGCGCCATTAAGTCACGTGATCACTACATGATAGTCATGTGATCAGTCCATGCTCAGTCACGGTATCAGTGCATGATCAGCCACGTGATCGGTGCATGATCTGTCACAAGATTAGTGTATGATCATCCACGTGATCAGTGCATGGGCAGTCATGTGATCAGTGCATGATATAGGCGTGAACAGTGCATGATCAGTCTCGTGATCAGTGCATGATGGCCACGTGATCAGTGCATGATCAGTCACCTGGTGGGTGTATGATCATTCACGTGACCTTTACATGGTAGCTTCATGATCATTGCATGATCAACCACGTAAGTAGTGCACGATAGCCGCGTGATCTGCATGATCGGTCGCGTGATCAGTGCATGATCAGTCATGTGACCAGTACATGGTAGCTGCGTGATCATGCATGATCAACCACGTGAGCAGTGCATGATAGCCACGTGATCAGTGCGTGGTCAGTCACGTGATCAGTGCATGATCGGTCACGTGATCAGTGCATGATCAGCCGCGTGATCAGTGCATGATCGAACGCGTGATCAGTGCATGATCAGCCAAGTGATCGGTGCATGATAAGCCACGTGATCAGTGTATGATCAGTCACGTGATCAGTGCATGATCAGTCACGCGATCAGTGCATGATCGACCACGTGATCAGTGCCTGCTCAGTCCCGTGAGCAGTGCATGATCAGCCACGTGATCAGTGCATGATCAGCCACATGATCAGTGCATGATCAATTCGTGATCAGTGCATGATCATCCGTGTCAGTGCATGGTAGCTCGTGATCAGTGCCTGATCAGTATGATCTGCATGCGCAGCCGTGATCAGTGCATGATCAGTCACGTGATCAGTGCATGATCAGCCTTGATCAGTGCACGATCAGTCATGTGATCAGTGCATGATATGGCGTGAACGGTGCATGATCAGCCACGTGATCAATGCGTGATAGCCACGTGATCAGTGCATGATCAGTCACCTGATCGGTGCATGATCAGTCATGTGATCTGTGCGTGATAGTCACGTGTCATTGCATGATCAGCCACGTGATAGTGCATGATCGCCACGTGGTCTGCATGGTCAGTCCGTGATCAGTGCATGATCAGTCATGTGACCAGTACATGATAATGCGTGATCATTGCATGATCAGCCACGTGATCAGTGCATGATAGCCACGTGATCAGTGCATGATCAGTCCCGTGATCAGTGCATGATCAGTCACGTGATCAGTGCATGATCAGCCCGCGTGATCAGTGCATGATCAGCGCGTGATCAGTGCATGATCAATCCGTGATCAGTGCATGATCAGTCACGTGATCGGTGCATGATCAGTCACGTGATCAGTGTACATGATCAGTGCATGATCAGTACGTGATCAGTATGATCAGTCACGTGACCAGTACATGGCAGCTACGTGATCATTGCATGATCAGCCGCGTGATCAGTGCATGATAGCCACGTGATCAGTGCATGATAGCCGTGATCAGTGCATGATCAGTCATGATCACATGTGTGATCAACCACATGATCGGTGCATAATATCCACGTGATCAGTGCATGACAGCCACGTGATCAGTGCATGAGAGCCACGTGATCAGTGCATGATCAGTCACGTGTACATGTGTGATCAGCCACGTGATCAGTGCATGATGAACCACGTGATCGGTGCAGGATCAATCGTGATCAGTGCATGATCAGTCACGTGACCAGTACATGGTTGCTCGCGATGAGTGCATGATCAGCCGCGTGAGCAGAGCATGATAGCCACGTGATCGGTGCATGATCGATCACGTGATCAGTACATGATCGGTCCGTGAACAGTGCATGATCATTTCGTGATCTGTGCATGATCGATCGCGTGCCAGTATATGGTAGCTACGTGATCATTCATGACGAGCCACGTGAGCAGTGCATGATAGCCACGTGATGTGCATGAATTACGTAATCAGAGTATGATCAGCCACGTGATCAGTGCATGAGTGCCACGTGATCAGTGCATGATATATCACGTGACAGGTGCATGATCAGCCACGTGAACAGTGCATGTTCAGCCACGTGATCAGTGCATGATAGCCACGTGATCAGTGCATGATCAGTTACGTGAACAGTGTATGATCAGCCACGTGGTCAGTGCATAGTCAAACCCGTGAACAGTGTATGATCAGCCACGTGATCAGTGCATGATATCCAAGTGATCAGTGCATGATCATCACGTGATCAGTGTATGATCAGCCACGTGAACAGTGCATGCTCAGTCACGTGATCCGGGCCTGCTGAGCTGCGTGATTACCATCTGCTCATCCACCCGCTGAGCCCAGTGCCAGCTGTGCTGCACAGGTCCTGCCTGCTCAGCTGCTTGATTATTGCCAGCTGAGCATGATTCCTGCACCTGAGTTCATGATTATTGCCTGCTGACTGTATGATTCGCCTACTCAGCTCTTTGTTTATTGCCTCCAGAGGCACTTGATCAGTGTATGATAGCAAACATGATCAGCCATGATCAGTCACATGATCAGCGCCATTAAGTCACGTGATCACTACATGATAGTCATGTGATCAGTCCATGCTCAGTCACGGTATCAGTGCATGATCAGCCACGTGATCAGTGCATGATCTGTCACATGATCAGTGTATGATCATCCACATGATCAGTACATGGGCAGTCATGTGATCAGTGCATGATATAGACGTGATCAGTGCTTGATCAGTCTCGTGATCAGTGCATGATAGCCACGTGATCAGTGCATGATCAGTCACCTGATCGGTGTATGATCATTCACGTGACCTGTACATGGTAGCTGCATGATCATTGCATGATCAGCCACGTGAGTAGTTCATGATGCCACGCGATCACCGCATGATCAGTCACGTGATCAGTGCATGATCAGTCATGTGACCAGTACGTGATAGCTGCGTGATCATGGCATGATCAGCCACGTGAGCAGTGCATGATAGCCACGTGATCAGTGCATGATCAGTCACGTGATCAGTGCATGATCAGTCGTGATCAGTGCATGATCAACGTGATCAGTGCATGACCAGCCACGTGATCAGTGCATGATCAGCCACGTGATCAGTGCATGATAGCCACGTGATCAGTGCATGATCAGTTACGTGATCAGTGCATGATCAGTTACGTGATCGGTGTGATCAGCCACGTGATCAGTGCATGATCAGCCACGTGATCGGTGCATGATCAATTACGTGATCAGTGCATGATCAGTCACGTGACCAGTACATGGTAGCTACGCTGATCATTGCATGATCAGCCACGTGATCAGTGCATGATAGCCGCGTGATCAGTGCGTGATCAGCCGTGATCAGTGCATGATCATTCACGTGATCAGTGATGTGATCAGCCACGCGATCAGTGCATGATAGCCGTGATCATGCATGACAGCCACGTGACCAGTGCATGATAGCATGATGTATGTGCATGATCAGCAGCAGAGTATGATCAGCCACGTGATCGGTGCATGATGCCACGTGATCAGTGCATGATCATGTCCGTGACAGGTGTGTGATCAGCCACGTGAGCAGTGCATGTTCAACCGTGATCAGTGCATGATAGCCACGTGATCAGTGCATGATCATTCGTGACAGTGTGTGATCAGCCGCGTGATCAGTGCATGGTGACACGTGACAGTGTGCATCAGCCACGTGATCAGTGCATGATATCAAGTGATCAGTGCATGATCATCACGTGATCAGTGTATGATCAGCCACGTGAACAGTGCATGCTCAGTCACGTGATCTGGGCCTGCTGAGCTGCGTGATTACTGTCTGCTCATCTGCTTGACAATTGCCAGCTGAGCTGCACGATTCCTGCCTGTCATCTGCTTGACAATTGCAGCTGTGCTCGTAATTCCTGCCTGCTCAGCTGCTTGATTATTGCCAGCTGGGCAGCATGATTCACCTGAGTTCCATGATTATTGCCTGCTGACTGTTTGATTCGTACCTACTCAGCTCTTTGTTTATTGCCTCCAGAGGCATGATCAGTGTATGATGCAAACATGATCAGCGCATGGTCAGTCACATGATCAGCGCCATTAAGTCACGTGATCACTACATGATAGTCATGTGATCAGTCCATGATCAGCGGTATCAGTGCATGATCAGCCACGTGATCAGTGCATGATCTGTCATGATTAGTGTGATCATCACGTGATCAGTGCATGGGCAGTCATGTGATCAGTGCATGATATAGGCACGTGATCAGTGCATGATCAGTCTCGTGATCAGTGCATGATAGCCACGTGATCAGTGCATGATCAGTCACCTGATGGGTGTATGAGTCATGCGTGACCTGTACATGGTAGCTACATGATCATTGCATGATCAGCCGCGTGATTAGTGCATGATAGCCGTGATCACTGCATGATCAGTCACGTGATCAGTGCATGATCAGTCATGTGACCAGTACATGGTAGCTGCGTGATCATGGCATGATCAGCCGTGAGCAGTGCAGATAGCCGTGATCAGTGCATGATCAGACACGTGATCAGTGCATGATCAGTCACGTGATCGGTGCATGATCAGCCGCGTGATCGGTGCATGATCATCACGTGATCAGTGCATGATCGGCCACGTGATCGGTGCATGCTAGCCACGTGATCGGTGCATGATCAGTCACGTGATCGGTGCAGTGATCAGCCACGTGTCAGTGCATGATCAGCCACGTGATCAGTGCATGATCAGCCACGTGATCAGTGCATGATCAGTCACGTGATCAGTGCATGTCAGTCACGTGACCGGTGCATGATCAGCCACGTGACCATTGCATGAGCAGCCACGTGATCAGTGCATCATAGCCACGTGATCAGTGCATGATCAGTCACGTGATCAGTGCATGATCATTCGTGATCTGTGCATGATCAGCCACGTGATCAGTATATGGTAGCTACGTGATCATTCCATGACAGCCACGTGAGCAGTGCATGATAGCCGCGTGATGTGTGCATGATCGTGAGCAGAGTATGATCAGCCACGTGATCAGTGCACGATAGCCACGTGATCAGTGCATGATATGTCACGTGACAGGTGTGTGATCAGCCACGTGAATGGTGCATGTTCAGCCACGTGATCAGTGCATGATAGCCACGTGATCAGTGCATTATCAGTTACGTGAGCAGTGTATGATCAGCCACGTGATCAGTGCATGGTCAGACACGTGAACAGTGTATGATCAGCCACGTGATCAGTGCATGATATCCAAGTGATCAGTGCATGATCATCACGTGATCAGTGTATGATCAGCCACGTGAACAGTGCATGCTCAGTCACGTGATCTGGGCCTGCTGAGCTGCGTGATTACTGTCTGCTCATCTGCTTGACAGTTGCCAGCTGAGCTGCACGATTCCTGCCTGTCATCTGCTTGACAATTGCCAGCTGTGCTGCGTAATTCCTGCCTGCTCAGCTGCGTGATTATTGCCAGCTGAGCAGCATGATTCCTCACACCTGAGTTCCATGATTATTGCCTGCTGACTATTTGATTCGTGCCTACTCAGCTCTTTGTTTATTGCCTCCAGAGGCACATGATCAGTGTATGATAGCAAACATGATCAGCGCATGATCAGTCACATGATCAGCGCCATTAAGTCACGTGATCACTGCATGATAGTCATGTAGTCAGTCCATGCTCAGTCACGGTATCAGTGCATGATCAGCCACGTGATCAGTGCATGATCTGTCACATGATCAGTGCATGATCATGCACGTGATCAGTGCACGGGCAGTCATGTGATCAGTGCATGATATAGGCGTGATCAGTGCATGATCAGTCGTGATCAGTGCATGATAGCCACGTGATCAGTGCATGATCAGTCACCTGATAGGTGTATGATCAGTCACGTGACCTGTACATGGTAGCTACATGATCATTGCATGATCAACCACGTGATGGTGCATGATAGCCGTAGTCACTGCATAATCAATCGCGTGATCAGTGCATGATCAGTCATGCGACCAGTACATGGTAGCTGCGTGATCATGGCATGATCAGCCACGTGATCAGTGCATGATAGCCACGTGATCGGTGCATGATCAGTCACGTGATCCGTGCATGATCAGCCCGTGATCAGTGCATGATCAGCCACGTGATCAGTGCATGATCAGTCACGTGATCAGTGCATGATCAGCCGTGATCAGTGCATGCAGTCACGTGATCAGTGCATGATCAGTCGTGATCAGTGCATGATCAGCCACGTGATCAGTGCATGATCAGCCACGTGATCAGTGCATGATCAGTCACGTGATCAGTGCATGATCAACCGCGTGACCAGTGCATGATCAGCCACGTGATCAGTACACGATCAGCCACGTGATCAGTGCATGATCAGCCACGTGATCAGTGCATGATCAGCCGCGTGATCAGTGCATGATCAGTCACGTGAACAGTGCGTGATCATTCGTGATCATGCATGATCAGCCACGTGATCAGTGCATGATAGCTACGTGATCAGTGCATGATCAGCCACGTGATCAGTGCATGATCAGTCGCGTGATCAGTGCATGATCAGCACGTGAGCAGTGCATGATCAACCACGTGATCAGTGCATGATCAGTCACGTGATCAGTGCATGATCAGTCACGTGATCAGTGCATGGTAGCCACGTGATCAGTGCATGATCGGCCGTGATCAGTGCATGATCAACCACGTGATCAGTGCATGATCAGCCACGTGATCAGTACATCAGTATTAGTGATCATTGCATGATCAGCCGCGTGATCAGTGCATGATAACCACGTGATCAGTGCATGAATACGTGATCAGTGCATGATCAGTCACGTGATCATGTGTGATCAGTACGTGATCAGTACATGATGAGCCACGTGATCAGTGCAGGATCAATGCGTGATCGGTGCATGATCAATCACGTGATCAGTACATGATTAGCTCGTGATCAGTGCATGATAAGCCACGTGATCAGTGCATGATAGTCGCGTGATCAGTGCATGATCAGCCACGTGATCAGTACATGATCGTCGTGATCATTGCATGATCAGTCACGTGAACAGTGCATGATCATCATTGCTGCACACGCGATCAGTCATGATCACCGTATCATATTACTGTGATGTTCATGATCACGCCAGGCAGTGCATGATAGTCACGTGATGTGTGCATGAGTCACGTGATCAGTGCATGATAGCCGTGATCAATGCGCATGTGCCACATGATCAATGCATGATCAGTCGCGTAATCAGTGCATGATCTTCACGTGATCAGTGCATGATCAATCACGTAGTCAGTGCATGATAGCCACATGGTCAGTGCATGATCATACGTGATCAGTGCATGATCAATACGTGATGGTACTGATCATATACGTGATCAGTGCATGTCCAGCCAGTGATCAGTGCATGATCAGCCGAATGATCAGTGCATGATCAGCCACGTGATCAGTGCATGATCAGTCACGTGATCAATGCATGATCAGCCGGTGTGACAAATGCATGGCATTCACGATCATTTGCCTGATCAGTACATGATCAGTGCATGATAGCCCGTGATCAGTGCATGATCAGTCAGGTGATCAGTTGTGTGATCAGCCACGTGATCAGTGCGTGATATCCCGTGATCAGTGCAGGACAGCCACGTGATCAGTGCGTGTAGCCGCGGGATCAGTGCACGATCAGTCGCGTGATACATGTGTGATCAGCCGTGATCAGTGCATGATGAGCCGTGATCAGTGCAGGATCAGTCGTGATCAGTGCATGATCAGTCGCGAGACCAGTGCATTGCTACGTGATCGTGCATGATCAGCCACGTGAGCAGAGCATGATAGCCACGTGGTCAGTGCATGATCAGTCACGTGATCAGTACATGATCAATCACGTGAACGGTGCATGATCATTTACGTGATCTGTGCATGATCAGTCACGTGACCAGTATATGGTAGCTCATGATCATTCCAGCGAACCACGTGAGCAGTGCATGATATCCGTGATATGTGCATAATTACGTGAGCGAGTGCTGATCAGCCACGTAGTCAGTGCACGGGTACGCGTGAGTCAGTGCATGATATGTCGCGTGACAGGTGTGATCAGCCACGTGAACAGTGCATGTTCAGCCACGTCAGTGCATGATAGCCACGTGGTCAGTGCATGATCATTCGTGAGCAGTGTATGATCAGCCACGTGATCAGTGCATGGTCAGACACGTAGTGACGGTGTATGATCAGCGTGATCAGTGCATGATATCCAAGTGATCAGTGCATGATCATCACGTGATCAGTGTATGATCAGCCACGTGAACAGTGCATGCTCAGTCACGTAATCTGGGCCTGCTGAGCTGCGTGATTACTGTCTGCATCCTTCCAATTGCAGTGAGCTGCACGTGATTGCCTGTCATCTGCTTGACAATTGCCAGCTGTGCTGCGTAATTCCTGCCTGCTCAGCTGCTTGGTTATTGCCAGCTGAGCAGCATGATTCCTCACAGCTGTGTTCATGTTAGCCATGCCTGACTGTTGAGTCATTTGCTCAGCTCTTTGTGATTACCTCCAGAGGCACATGTCAGTAATGATAGCACATGATCAGTGCCATGATCAGTCACATGATCAGCGCCATTAAGTCACGTGATCACTACATGATAGTCATGTGATCAGTCCATGCTCAGTCGCGGTATCAGTGCATGATCAGCCACGTGATCAGTGTGATCTCACATGATTAGTGTATGATCATCCGCGTGATCAGTGCATGGGCAGTCATGTGATCAGTGCATGATATAGACGTGATCAGTGCATGATCAGTCACAGTGATCAGTGCATGATCATCACCTGATGGGTGTATGATCATTCACGTGACCTGTACATGGTAGCTACATGATCATTGCATGATCAGCCACGTGAGTAGTTCATGATAGCCACGTGATCACTGCATGATCAGTCACGTGATCAGTGCATGATCAGTCATGTGACCAGTGCATGGTAGCTGCGTGATCATGGCATGATCAGCCACGTGAGCAGTGCATGATAGCCACGTGATCAGTGCATGATCGAACCACGAGATCAGTGCATGATCACGCATGATCAGTGCATGATCAGCCACGTGATCAGTGCATGATCAAGCACGTGATCAGTGCATGTCAGTACGTGATCATTGCATGATGCCACGTGATCAGTGCATGATCAGTCCCGTGATCAGTGCATGATCAGTCCGTGATCAGTGTGCATGGTCAGTCACGTGATCAGTGCATGATCAGCCACGTGATCAGTGCATGATCAATCACGTGATCAGTGCATGATCAGTCACGTGACATGCAGCGATGGCCACGTGATCAGTGCATGATCAGCCACGTGATCAGTGCATGATAGCCATGATCAGTGCATGATCAGTCATGGATCAGTGCATGATCAGCCCGTGATGTGTATGATCCACGTGATCAGTGCATGACAGCCGCGTGATCAGTGCATGATCAGCCACGTGATCAGTGCATGATCAGTCCGTGATCACATGTGTGATCAGCCGTGATCAGTGCATGATGAGCCACGTGATCAGTGCATGATCATTCGTGATCAGTGCATGATCATCACGTGACGTAGTTGCTCGTGATCATATGATGTGCGTGATCAGTGCATGATAGCCACGTGATCAGTGCATGATCAGTCACGTGATCAGTGCATGATCGATCACGTGATCAGTGCATGATCAGACGTGATCAGTGCATGATCAGTCACGTGATCAGTGCATGTTGCCACGTGATCAGTGCATGACAGCCACGTGATCGGTGCATGATCGCCACGTGATGTGCATGAGATTACGTGATCAGTGCATGATCAGTTATGATAGCAGATCAGTGCATGATCATCACGTGACAGTGCATGATCAGCCACATGATCAGTGCATGATCAGCCACGTGATCAGTGCATGATCAACACGTGATCAGTGCATGATCAGTCACGTGATCAGTGCATGATCAGCCACGTGATCAGTGCATGATCAGTCACGATCAGTGTATGATCATTTTGCGTGATCATTGTGATCAGTCATGTCCTGATATATGTTGCTCGTCATCATTCGCGATCTGCGTGATCAGTGCGCGTGTTGTGATCGTGAAGATGCATGATCGTGCAGATGACCTTGATGAGCCGCGTGATCAGTGCATGATCAATCACGTGATCAGTGCATGATCAGTCACGTGGTCAGTATGATCAGCCACGTGATCAGTGCATGTGCCACGTGATCAGTGCATGATCAGCCGTGATCAGTGCATGATCAGTCACGTGATCAGTGCATGATCAGTCACGTGAACAGTGCGCCATTTACGTGATCTGTGCATGATCAGTCAGCGATCAGTATGGTATCACGATCATTGTATAGCACGTGAGCAGTGCATGATAGCCACGTGATAGTGCATGATCAGTTCACTGAGCAGTATGATCAGTGTGATCAGTGCATCGTGAAGATGTGCATGATATGTCACGTGACAGGTGTGTGATCAGCCACGTGATCAGTGTGTTCAGCCACGTGATCAGTGCTGTCACGTGATCAGTGCATGATCAGTTACGTGAGCAGTGCATGATCAGCCACGTGATCAGTGCATGGTCAGACACGTGAACAGTGTATGATCAGCCACGTGATCAGTGCATGATATCCAAGTGATCAGTGCATGATCATCGCGTGATCAGTGTATGATCAGCCACGTGAACAGTGCATGCTCAGTCACGTGATCTGGGCCTGCTGAGCTGCGTGATTACTGTCTGCTCATCTGCTTGACAATTGCCAGCTGAGCTGCACGATTCCTGCCTGTCATCTGCTTGACAATTGCCAGCTGTGCTGCGTAATTCCTGCCTGTTCAGCTGCTTGATTATTGCCAGCTGAGCAGCATGATTCCTCACACCTGAGTTCCATGATTATTGCCTGCTGACTGTTTGATTCGTGCCTACTCAGCTCTTTGTTTATTGCCTCCAGAGGCACATGATCAGTGTATGATAGCAAACATGATCAGCGCATGATCAGTCACATGATCAGCGCCATTAAGTCACGTGATCACTACATGATAGTCATGTGATCAGTCCATGCTCAGTCACGGTATCAGTGCATGATCAGCCACGTGATCAGTGCATGATGTCACAGATTAGTGTATGATCATCACGTGATCAGTGCACGGGCAGTCATGTGATCAGTGCATGATATAGGCGTGATCAGTGCATGATCAGTCACGTGATCAGTGCATGATAGCCACGTGATCAGTGCATGATCAGTCACCTGATGGGTGTATGATCATTCACGTGACCTGTACATGGTAGCTACATGATCATTGCATGATCAGCCACGTGAGTAGTGCATGATAGCCACGTGATCACTGCATGATCAGTCACGTGATCAGTGCATGATCAGTCATGTGACCAGTGCATGATAGCTGCGTGATCATGGCATGATCAGCCACGTGAGCAGTGCATGATAGCCACGTGATCAGTGCATGATCAGTCACGTGATCAGTGCATGATCAGCCACGTGATCAGTGCATGATCAGGCACGTGATCAGTGTATGTCAGCCACGTGATCAGTGCATGATAGCCACGTGATCAGTGCATGATCAGCCACGTGATCAGTGCATGATCAGTCACGTGATCAGTGCATGATCAGTCACGTGACAGTACATGATCAGCTACGTGATCATTGCATGATCAGCCATTAAGTGCATGATAGCCATGATCAGTCATGCCGTCATGTGATCAGTGTGTGATCAGTACGTGATCAGTGCATGATATCCCGTGTGTCAGTGCAGCAGCCACGTGATCAGTGCATGATCAGCCACGTGATCAGTGCATCAGTCCACGTGATCATGTGCATGATCAGCCACGTGATCAGTGCATGATGAGCCACGTGATCAGTGCAGGATCAATTCATGATCAGTGCATGATCAGTCGCGTGACCAGTACATGGTTGCTACGTGGTCGTTGCATGATCAGCCACGTGAGCAGAGCATGATGCCACGTGATCAGTGCATGATCAGTCACGTGATCAGTACATGATCAGTCACGTGAACAGTGCATGATCATTTACGTGATCTTTGCATGATCAGTCCGTTACCAGTATATGGTTGCTCGTGATCATTCCAATAGCCACGTGAGCAGTGCATGATCTGCCACGTGATGTGCAGTTCGTGAGCAGAGTATGATCAGCCACGTGATCAGTGCATGAGTGCCACGTGATCAGTGCATGATATGTCACACGTGACAGTGTGTGATCAGCCACGTGAACAGTGCATGTTCAGCCATGATCAGTGCATGATAGCCACGTGATCAGTGCATGATCAGTTACGTGAGCAGTGTATGATCAGCCACGTGATCAGTGCATGGTCAGACACGTGAACAGTGTATGATCAGCCACGTGATCAGTGCATGATATCCAAGTGATCAGTGCATGATCATCACGTGATCAGTGTATGATCAGCCACGTGAACAGTGCATGCTCAGTCACGTGATCTGGGCCTGCTGAGCTGCGTGATTATGTCTGCTCATGCTTGACAATTGTGGCTGAGCTGCACGATTCCTGCCTGTCATCTGCTTGACAATTGCAGCTGTGCTGTATTCCTCCTGCTCAGCTGCTTGATTATTGCCAGCTGAGCAGCATGATTCCTCACACCTGAGTTCCATGATTATTGCCTGCTGACTGTTTGATTCGTGCCTACTCAGCTCTTTGTTTATTGCCTCCAGAGGCACATGATCAGTGTATGATAGCAAACATGATCAGCGCATGATCAGTCACATGATCAGCGCCATTAAGTCACGTGATCACTACATGATAGTCATGTGATCAGTCCATGCTCAGTCACGGTATCAGTGCATGATCAGCCACGTGATCAGTGCATGATCTGTCACAAGATTAGTGTATGATCATCCACGTGATCAGTGCATGGGCAGTCATGTGATCAGTGCATGATATAGACGTGATCAGTGCATGATCAGTCACGTGGAATGATGCATGATCAGTCACCTGATGAGTGTATGATCATTCACGTGACCTGTACATGGTAGCTACATGATCATTGCATGATCAGCCACGTGAGTAGTGCATGATAGCCACGTGATCACTGCATGATCAGTCACGTGATCAGTGCATGATCAGTCATGTGACCAGTACATGGTAGCTGCGTGATCAGCATGATCAGCCACGTGAGCAGTGCATGATAGCCACGTGATCAGTGCATGATCAGACAGAATCAGTGCATGATCAGTCACGTGATCAGTGCATGATCAGCCACGTGATCAGTGCATGATCAGGCACGTGATCAGTGTATGTCCAGCCACGTGATCAGTGCATGATAGCCACGTGATCAGTGCATGATCAGTCACGTGATCAGTGCATGATCAGTTACGTGATCAGTGTATGATCAGCCACGTGATCAGTGCATGATCAGCCACGTGATCAGTGCATGATCAGCCACGTGATCAGTGCATGATCAGTCACGTGATCAGTACATGATCGCTACGTGATCAGTGCAGTGCCACGTGATCAGTGCATGATAGCCACGTGATCAGTGCATGATCAGTCACGTGATACATGTGCAGTCAAGCCGTGATCAGTGCATGATGAGCCACGTGATCAGTGCATGATCAGTGCGTGATCAGTGCGCCATCAGTCACGTGATCAGTGCATGATTGCACGTGATGTTGCATGATCAGCCACGTGATCAGTGCATGATAGCCACGTGATCAGTGCATGATCAGTCACGTGATCAGTGCATGTCATCCGTGATCAGTGCATGATCTCATTCGTGATCAGTGCATGATCAGTGCGTGACAGTGCTCTCGTTGCTCATTGTCATTCCGCAGCAGCCACGTGATCAGTGCATGATAGCCACGTGATCAGTGCATGATCAGCCGGTCAGTATGATGTGCGTGATCAGTGCATGATGCCACGTGATCAGTGCATGATAGTCACGTGACAGTGCATGATCAGCCTGATCAGTGCATGATCAGCCACGTGATCAGTGCATGATCAGTCACGTGATCAGTGCATGATCAGTCACGTGACCAGTGCATGATGCCACGTGATCAGTGCATGATCAGCCACGTGATCAGTGCATGATAGCCACGTGATCAGTGCATGATCAGTCACGTGATCAGTGCATGATCAGTCACGTGATCAGTATATGATCAGCCACGTGATCAGTGCATGATATCCACGTGATCGTTGCAGCGACAGTACGTGATCAGTGCATGATACCCGCGTGATCAGTGCATGATCAGTCACGTGATCAGTGTGATCAGCCACGTGATCAGTGCATGATCAGCCACGTGATCAGTGCATGATCAGTTCGTGATCAGTGCATGATCAGTCGCATGACCAGTACATGGTAGCTACGTGATCAGTGCATGATCAGCCGTGATCAGTGCATGATCAGCCACGTGATCAGTGCATGATCAGTCACGTGATCAGTGCATGATCAGTCACGTGATCAGTGCATGATCAGCCACGTGATCAGTGCATGATCAGTCACGTGATCAGTGCATGATCAGCCACGTGATCAGTGCATGATCAGCCACGTGATCAGTGCATGATAGCCACGTGATCAGTGCATGATCAGCCACGTGATCAGTGCATGATCAGCCACGTGATCAGTGCATGATCAGCACGTGATCAGTGCATGATCAGTCACGTGATCAGTGCATGTCAGCTACGTGATCAGTGCATGATCAGCCACGTGATCAGTGCATGATCAGCCACGTGATCAGTGCATGATCAGTCGCGTGATCAGTACATGATCAGTCACGTGAACAGTGCATGATCATTTACGTGATCTGTGCATGATCAGTCACGTGACCAGTATATGGTCTACGTGATCATTCCATGACGAGCCACGTGAGCAGTGCATGATAGCCACGTGATGTGTGCATGATCAGTTCGTGACAGAGTATGATCAGCCACGTGATCAGTGCATGAGTGCCACGTGATCAGTGCATGATATGTCACGTGACAGATGTGTGATCAGCCACGTGAACAGTGCATGTTCAGCCACGTGATCAGTGCATGATAGCCACGTGATCAGTGCATGATCAGTTACGTGAGCAGTGTATGATCAGCCACGTGATCAGTGCATGGTCAGACACGTGAACAGTGTATGATCAGCCACGTGATCAGTGCATGATATCCAAGTGATCAGTGCATGATCATCACGTGATCAGTGTATGATCAGCCACGTGAACAGTGCATGCTCAGTCACGTGATCTGGGCCTGCTGAGCTGCGTGATTACTGTCTGCTCATCTGCTTGACAATTGCCAGCTGAGCTGCACGATTCCTGCCTGTCATCTGCTTGACAATTGCCTGCTGTGCTGCGTAATTCCTGCCTGCTCAGCTGCTTGATTATTGCCAGCTGAGCAGCATGATTCCTCACACTGAGTTCCATGATTATTGCCTGCTGACTGTTTGATTCGTGCCTACTCAGCTCTTTGTTTATTGCCTCCAGAGGCACATGATCAGTGTATGATAGCAAACATGATCAGCGCATGATCAGTCACATGATCAGCGCCATTAAGTCACGTGATCACTACATGATAGTCATGTGATCAGTCCATGCTCAGTCACGGTATCAGTGCATGATCAGCCACGTGATCAGTGCATGATCTGTCACAGATTAGTGTATGATCATCACGTGATCAGTGCATGGCAGTCATGTGATCAGTGCATGATATAGACGTGATCAGTGCATGATCAGTCTCGTGATCAGTGCATGATAGCCACGTGATCAGTGCATGATCAGTCACCTGATGGGTGTATGATCATTCACGTGACCTGTACATGGTAGCTACATGATCATTGCATGATCAGCCACGTGAGTAGTGCATGATAGCCACGTGATCACTGCATGATCAGTCACGTGATCAGTGCATGATCAGTCATGTGACCAGTACATGGTAGCTGCGTGATCATGGCATGATCAGCCACGTGAGCAGTGCATGATAGCCACGTGATCAGTGCATGATCAGTCACGTGATCAGTGCATGATCAGTCACGTGATCAGTGCATGATCAGCCACGTGATCAGTGCATGATCAGGCACGTGATCAGTGTATGTCAGCCACGTGATCAGTGCATGATAGCCACGTGATCAGTGCATGATCAGTCACGTGATCAGTGCATGATCAGTCACGTGATCAGTGTATGATCAGACGTGATCAGTGCATGATCAGCCACGTGATCAGTGCATGATCAATTACGTGATCAGTGCATGATCAGTCACGTGACCAGTACATGGTAGCTACGTGATCATTGCATGATCAGCACGTGATCAGTGCATGATAGCCACGTGATCAGTGCATGATAGCCACGTGATCAGTGCATGATCAGTCATGTGATCAGTGCATGATCAGCCACGTGATCAGTGCATGATAGCCACGTGATCAGTGCATGATCAGCCACGTGATCAGTGCATGATCAGTCACGTGATCAGTGCATGATCAGTCACGTGATCAGTGCATGATCAGCCACGTGATCAGTGCATGATCAGCCACGTGATCAGTGCATGATCAGTCACGTGATCAGTGCATGATCAGTCACGTGATCAGTGCATGATCAGCCACGTGATCAGTGCATGATCAGCCACGTGATCAGTGCATGATCAGCCACGTGATCAGTGCATGATCAGTTACGTGATCAGTGCATGATCAGTCACGTGACAGTGCATGGTAGCTCGTGATCATTGCATGATCAGCCACGTGATCAGTGCATGATAGCCACGTGATCAGTGCATGATAGCCACGTGATCAGTGCATGATCAGTCACGTGATCGTGTGTGATCAGCCACGTGATCAGTGCATGATATCCACGTGATCAGTGCATGACAGCCACGTGATCAGTGCATGAGCCACGTGATCAGTGCATGATCAGTCACGTGATCATGTGTGATCAGCCACGTGATCAGTGCATGATGAGCCGTGATCAGTGCATGATCAATTACGTGATCAGTGCATGATCAGTCACGTGACCAGTACATGGTTGCTCGTGATCATTGCATGATCAGCCACGTGAGCAGTGCATGATAGCCACGTGATCAGTGCATGATCAGTCACGTGATCAGTGCATGATCAGTCACGTGAACAGTGCATGATCATTTGATCAGTGCATGATCAGTCACGTGCCAGTATATGGTGCTCGTGATCAGTCCATGACGAGCCACGTGATCAGTGCATGATAGCCACGTGATGTGCATGAGTGCATGAGCAGAGTATGATCAGCCACGTGATCAGTGCATGATGCCACGTGATCAGTGCATGATAGTCACGTGATCAGTGTGTGATCAGCCACGTGATCAGTGCATGATCAGCCACGTGATCAGTGCATGATCAGTCACGTGATCAGTGTATGATCATTCACGTGACCAGTACATGGCCTCATGATCATTGCATGATCAGCCACGTGATAGTGCATGATAGCCGTGATCAGTGCATGATCAGTCACGTGATCAGTGCATGATCAGTCACGTGATCAGTGGCTGCATTGATCATGCATGATCAGCCACGTGATCAGTGCGATCAGCCACGTGATCAGTGCATGATCAGTCACGTGATCAGTGCATGATCAGCCACGTGATCAGTGCATGATCAGCCACGTGATCAGTGCATGATCAGTCACGTGATCAGTGCATGATCAGTCACGTGATCAGTGCATGATAGCCACGTGATCAGTGCATGATCAATACATGATCAGTGCATGTGTACGTGATCAGTGCATGATGCCAGTGATCAGTGCATGATCAGCGTGATCAGTGCATGATAGCCACGTGATCAGTGCATGATCAGCCGTGATCAGTGCATGATAGCATGATCAGTGCATGATCCCAGTCGTGATCAGTGTGATCAGCCACGTGATCAGTGCATGATGAGCCACGTGATCAGTGCATGATCAGTCACGTGATCAGTGCATGATCAGTCACGTGATCAGTGCATGATGCTACGTGATCAGTGCATGATCAATTACGTGATCAGTGCATGATCAGCCACGTGATCAGTGCATGATCAGTCACGTGATCAGTGCATGATCAGCCACGTGATCAGTGCATGATAGCCACGTGATCAGTGCATGATCAGTCACGTGATCAGTGCATGATCAGTCACGTGAACAGTGCATGATCATTCGTGATCTGTGCATGATCAGTCACGTGACCAGTATATGGTAGCTACGTGATCATTCCATGACGAGCCACGTGAGCAGTGCATGATAGCCACGTGATGTGTGCATGATCAGTTACGTGAGCAGAGTATGATCAGCCACGTGATCAGTGCATGAGTGCCACGTGATCAGTGCATGATATGTCACGTGACAGGTGTGTGATCAGCCACGTGAACAGTGCATGTTCAGCCACGTGATCAGTGCATGATAGCCACGTGATCAGTGCATGATCAGTTACGTGAGCAGTGTATGATCAGCCACGTGATCAGTGCATGGTCAGACACGTGAACAGTGTATGATCAGCCACGTGATCAGTGCATGATATCCAAGTGATCAGTGCATGATCATCACGTGATCAGTGTATGATCAGCCACGTGAACAGTGCATGCTCAGTCACGTGATCTGGGCCTGCTGAGCTGCGTGATTACTGTCTGCTCATCTGCTTGACAATTGCCAGCTGAGCTGCACGATTCCTGCCTGTCATCTGCTTGACAATTGCCAGCTGTGCTGCGTAATTCCTGCCTGCTCAGCTGCTTGATTATTGCCAGCTGAGCAGCATGATTCCTCACAGCTGAGTTCCATGATTATTGCCTGCTGACTGTTTGATTCGTGCCTACTCAGCTCTTTGTTTATTGCCTCCAGAGGCACATGATCAGTGTATGATAGCAAACATGATCAGCGCATGATCAGTCACATGATCAGCGCCATTAAGTCACGTGATCACTACATGATAGTCATGTGATCAGTCCATGCTCAGTCACGGTATCAGTGCATGATCAGCCACGTGATCAGTGCATGATCTGTCACATGATTAGTGTATGATCATCCACGTGATCAGTGCATGGGCAGTCATGTGATCAGTGCATGATATAGACGTGATCAGTGCATGATCAGTCTCGTGATCAGTGCATGATAGCCACGTGATCAGTGCATGATCAGTCACCTGATGGGTGTATGATCATTCACGTGACCTGTACATGGTAGCTACATGATCATTGCATGATCAGCCACGTGAGTGCATGATAGCCACGTGACTGCATGATCAGTCACGTGATCAGTGCATGATCAGTCATGTGACCAGTACATGATAGCTGCGTGATCATGGCATGATCAGCCACGTGAGCAGTGCATGATAGCCACGTGATCAGTGCATGATCAGTCACGTGATCAGTGCATGATCAGCCACGTGATCAGTGCATGATCAGCCACGTGATCAGTGCATGATCAGCCACGTGATCAGTGTATGATCAGCCACGTGATCAGTGCATGATAGCCACGTGATCAGTGCATGATCAGTCACGTGATCAGTGCATGATCAGTCACGTGATCAGTGCATGATCAGCCACGTGATCAGTGCATGATCAGCCACGTGATCAGTGCATGATCAATTACGTGATCAGTGCATGATCAGTCACGTGACAGTGCATGATAGCCACGTGATCAGTGCATGATCAGCCACGTGATCAGTGCATGATAGCCACGTGATCAGTGCATGATCAGCCACGTGATCAGTGCATGATCAGTCACGTGATCAGTGCATGATCAGCCACGTGATCAGTGCATGATAGCCACGTGATCAGTGCATGACAGCCACGTGATCAGTGCATGATCAGCCACGTGATCAGTGCATGATCAGCCACGTGATCAGTGCATGATCAGCCACGTGATCAGTGCATGATCAGTCACGTGATCAGTGCATGATCAGGCGTGATCAGTGCATGATCAGCCACGTGATCAGTGCATGATCAGCCACGTGATCAGTGCATGATCACCACGTGATCAGTGCATGATCAGTCACGTGATCAGTGCATGATCAGTCACGTGATCAGTGCATGATCAGCCACGTGATCAGTGCATGATCATCCACGTGATCAGTGCATGATCAGCCACGTGATCAGTGCATGATCAGCCACGTGATCAGTGCATGATCAGTCACGTGATCAGTGCATGATCAGCACGTGATCAGTGCATGATCAGCCACGTGATCAGTGCATGATCAGCCACGTGATCAGTGCATGATCAGTCACGTGATCAGTGCATGATCAGCACGTGATCAGTGCATGATCAGCCACGTGATCAGTGCATGATAGCCACGTGATCAGTGCATGATCAGTCACGTGATCAGTGCATGATCATCCACGTGATCAGTGCATGATCAGTCGTGATCAGTGCATGATCAGTCACGTGATCAGTACATGATCAGCTACGTGATCAGTGCATGATCAGCCACGTGAGCAGTGCATGATAGCCGTGATCAGTGCATGAGTCACGTGATCAGTGCATGATCAGCCACGTGATCAGTGCATGATGCACGTGATCAGTGCATGATCAGTCACGTGATCAGTGCATGATCAGCCGTGATCAGTGCATGATCAGCCACGTGATCAGTGCATGATCAGCCACGTGATCAGTGCATGATCAGTCACGTGATCAGTGCATGATCAGCCACGTGATCAGTGCATGATCAGTCACGTGATCAGTGCATGATCAGCCACGTGATCAGTGCATGATCAGCCACGTGATCAGTGCATGATCAGCCACGTGATCAGTGCATGATCAGTTACGTGATCAGTGCATGATCAGTCACGTGACCAGTACATGGTAGCCACGTGATCATTGCATGATCAGCCACGTGATCAGTGCATGATAGCCACGTGATCAGTGCATGATCAGTCATGTGATACGTGTGTGATCAGCCACGTGATCAGTGCATGATATCCACGTGATCAGTGCATGACAGCCACGTGATCAGTGCATGAGCCACGTGATCAGTGCATGATCAGTCACGTGATACATGTGTGATCAGCCACGTGATCAGTGCATGATGAGCCACGTGATCAGTGCAGGATCAATTACGTGATCAGTGCATGATCAGTCACGTGACCAGTACATGGTTGCTACGTGATCGTTGCATGATCAGCCACGTGAGCAGAGCATGATAGCCACGTGATCAGTGCATGATCAGTCACGTGATCAGTACATGATCAGTCACGTGAACAGTGCATGATCATTTACGTGATCTTGATCAGTCACGTGACCAGTATATGGTAGCTACGTGATCATTCCATGACGAGCCACGTGAGCAGTGCATGATAGCCACGTGATGTGTGCATGAGTCACGTGAGCAGAGTATGATCAGCCACGTGATCAGTGCATGAGTGCCACGTGATCAGTGCATGATATGTCACGTGACAGGTGTGTGATCAGCCACGTGAACAGTGCATGTTCAGCCACGTGATCAGTGCATGATAGCCACGTGATCAGTGCATGATCAGTTACGTGAGCAGTGTATGATCAGCCACGTGATCAGTGCATGGTCAGACACGTGAACAGTGTATGATCAGCCACGTGATCAGTGCATGATATCCAAGTGATCAGTGCATGATCATCACGTGATCAGTGTATGATCAGCCACGTGAACAGTGCATGCTCAGTCACGTGATCTGGGCCTGCTGAGCTGCGTGATTACTGTCTGCTCATCTGCTTGACAATTGCCAGCTGAGCTGCACGATTCCTGCCTGTCATCTGCTTGACAATTGCCAGCTGTGCTGCGTAATTCCTGCCTGCTCAGCTGCTTGATTATTGCCAGCTGAGCAGCATGATTCCTCACACCTGAGTTCCATGATTATTGCCTGCTGACTGTTTGATTCGTGCCTACTCAGCTCTTTGTTTATTGCCTCCAGAGGCACATGATCAGTGTATGATAGCAAACATGATCAGCGCATGATCAGTCACATGATCAGCGCCATTAAGTCACGTGATCACTACATGATAGTCATGTGATCAGTCCATGCTCAGTCACGGTATCAGTGCATGATCAGCCACGTGATCAGTGCATGATCTGTCACATGATTAGTGTATGATCATCCACGTGATCAGTGCATGGGCAGTCATGTGATCAGTGCATGATATAGACGTGATCAGTGCATGATCAGTCATGATGCTGATCAGTGCATGATCAGTCACCTGATGGGTGTATGATCATTCACGTGACCTGTACATGGTAGCTACATGATCATTGCATGATCAGCCACGTGAGTAGTGCATGATAGCCACGTGATCACTGCATGATCAGTCACGTGATCAGTGCATGATCAGTCATGTGACCAGTACATGGTAGCTGCTTGATCATGGCATGATCAGCCACGTGAGCAGTGCATGATAGCCACGTGATCAGTGCATGATCAGTCACGTGATCAGTGCATGATCAGTCACGTGATCAGTGCATGATCAGCCACGTGATCAGTGCATGATCAGTCACGTGATCAGTGCATGATCAGCCACGTGATCAGTGCATGATAGCCACGTGATCAGTGCATGATCAGTCACGTGATCAGTGCATGATCAGTCACGTGATCAGTGCATGATCAGCCACGTGATCAGTGCATGATCAGCCACGTGATCAGTGCATGATCAGTCACGTGATCAGTGCATGATCAGTCACGTGATCAGTACATGGTAGCTACGTGATCAGTGCATGATCAGCCACGTGATCAGTGCATGATAGCCACGTGATCAGTGCATGATCAGTCACGTGATCAGTGCATGATCAGCCACGTGATCAGTGCATGATCTCCACGTGATCAGTGCATGATGATCAGTGCATGAGCCGTGATCAGTGCATGATCAGTCACGTGATCATGTGTGATCAGCCACGATCAGTGCATGATCAGCCACGTGATCAGTGCATGATCATTACGTGATCAGTGCATGATCAGTCCACGTGATCAGTGCATGGTTGCTCGTGATCAGTGCATGATCAGCCACGTGAGCAGTGCATGATAGCCACGTGATCAGTGCATGATCAGTCACGTGATCAGTGCATGATCAGTCACGTGATCAGTGCATGATCAGTCACGTGATCAGTGCATGATCAGTCCGTGACAGTGATCTACGTGATCATCATGACAGCCACGTGATCAGTGCATGATAGCCACGTGATCAGTGCATGAGTTACGTGAGCAGTGTATGATCAGCCACGTGATCAGTGCATGATGCCACGTGATCAGTGCATGAGTCACGTGACAGTGATCAGTGATCAGTGCATGATCAGCCACGTGATCAGTGCATGATAGCCACGTGATCAGTGCATGATCAGTTACGTGATCAGTGCATGATCAGCCACGTGATCAGTGCATGATCAGCCACGTGATCAGTGCATGATCAGCCGTGATGTGATCAGTCATGATCAGTGCCACGTGATCAGTGCATGATCAGCCACGTGATCAGTGCATGATAGCCACGTGATCAGTGCATGATCAGTCACGTGATCAGTGCATGATCAGTCACGTGATCAGTGCATGATCAGCCACGTGATCAGTGCATGATCAGCCACGTGATCAGTGCATGATCAGCCACGTGAGTGCATGATCACCACGTGAGTCAGTGCATGATCAGTGATCAGTGCATGATCAGTCACGTGATCAGTGCATGATCATCACGTGATCAGTGCATGATCATTTACGTGATCAGTGCATGATCAGTCACGTGACCAGTATATGGTTGCTACGTGATCATTCCATGACAGCCACGTGAGCAGTGCATGATAGCCACGTGATCAGTGCATGATCAGTCATGAGCGTATGATCAGCCACGTGATCAGTGCATGATTGCCACGTGATCAGTGCATGATATGTCACGTGACAGGTGTGTGATCAGCCACGTGATCAGTGCATGATCAGCCACGTGATCAGTGCATGATAGCCACGTGATCAGTGCATGATCAGTTACGTGAGCAGTGTATGATCAGCCACGTGATCAGTGCATGGTCGAACACGTGAACAGTGTATGATCAGCCACGTGATCAGTGCATGATATCCAAGTGATCAGTGCATGATCATCACGTGATCAGTGTATGATCAGCCACGTGAACAGTGCATGCTCAGTCACGTGATCTGGGCCTGCTGAGCTGCGTGATTACTGTCTGCTCATCTGCTTGACAATTGCCAGCTGAGCTGCACGATTCCTGCCTGTCATCTGCTTGACAATTGCCAGCTGTGCTGCGTAATTCCTGCCTGCTCAGCTGCTTGATTATTGCCAGCTGAGCAGCATGATTCCTCACACTGAGTTCCATGATTATTGCCTGCTGACTGTTTGATTCGTGCCTACTCAGCTCTTTGTTTATGCCTCCAGAGGCACATGATCAGTGTATGATAGCAAACATGATCAGCGCATGATCAGTCACATGATCAGCGCCATTAAGTCACGTGATCACTACATGATAGTCATGTGATCAGTCCATGCTCAGTCACGGTATCAGTGCATGATCAGCCACGTGATCAGTGCATGATCTGTCACAAGATTAGTGTATGATCATCCACGTGATCAGTGCATGGGCAGTCATGTGATCAGTGCATGATATAGACGTGATCAGTGCATGATCAGTCTCGTGATCAGTGCATGATAGCCACGTGATCAGTGCATGATCAGTCACCTGATGGGTGTATGATCATTCACGTGACCTGTACATGGTAGCTACATGATCATTGCATGATCAGCCACGTGAGTAGTGCATGATAGCCACGTGATCAGTGCATGATCAGTCACGTGATCAGTGCATGATCAGTCATGTGACCAGTACATGATAGCTGCGTGATCATGCATGATCAGCCACGTGATCAGTGCATGATAGCCACGTGATCAGTGCATGATCAGTCACGTGATCAGTGCATGATCAGCCACGTGATCAGTGCATGATCAGCCACGTGATCAGTGCATGATCAGCCACGTGATCAGTGCATGATCAGCCACGTGATCAGTGCATGATCAGCCACGTGATCAGTGCATGATCAGTCACGTGATCAGTGCATGATCAGTCACGTGACCAGTACATGTAGCTACGTGATCAGTGCATGATCAGCCACGTGATCAGTGCATGATAGCCACGTGATCAGTGCATGATCAGTCATGTGATACGTGTGTGATCAGCCACGTGATCAGTGCATGATATCCACGTGATCAGTGCATGACAGCCACGTGATCAGTGCATGATAGCCACGTGATCAGTGCATGATCAGTCACGTGATACATGTGTGATCAGCCACGTGATCAGTGCATGATGAGCCACGTGATCAGTGCAGGATCAATTACGTGATCAGTGCATGATCAGTCACGTGACCAGTACATGGTTGCTCACGTGATCGTTGCATGATCAGCCACGTGAGCAGAGCATGATAGCCACGTGATCAGTGCATGATCAGTCACGTGATCAGTACATGATCAGTCACGTGAACAGTGCATGATCATTCGTGATCTTTGCATGATCAGTCACGTGACCAGTATATGGTAGCTACGTGATCATTCCATGACGAGCCACGTGAGCGGTGCATGATAGCCACGTGATGTGTGCATGAGTTACGTGAGCAGAGTATGATCAGCCACGTGATCAGTGCATGAGTGCCACGTGATCAGTGCATGATATGTCACGTGACAGGTGTGTGATCAGCCACGTGAACAGTGCATGTTCAGCCACGTGATCAGTGCATGATAGCCACGTGATCAGTGCATGATCAGTTACGTGAGCAGTGTATGATCAGCCACGTGATCAGTGCATGGTCGGACACGTGAACAGTGTATGATCAGCCACGTGATCAGTGCATGATATCCAAGTGATCAGTGCATGATCATCACGTGATCAGTGTATGATCAGCCACGTGAACAGTGCATGCTCAGTCACGTGATCTGGGCCTGCTGAGCTGCGTGATTACTGTCTGCTCATCTGCTTGACAATTGCCAGCTGAGCTGCACGATTCCTGCCTGTCATCTGCTTGACAATTGCCAGCTGTGCTGCGTAATTCCTGCCTGCTCAGCTGCTTGATTATTGCCAGCTGAGCAGCATGATTCCTCACACCTGAGTTCCATGATTATTGCCTGCTGACTGTTTGATTCGTGCCTACTCAGCTCTTTGTTTATTGCCTCCAGAGGCACATGATCAGTGTATGATAGCAAACATGATCAGCGCATGATCAGTCACATGATCAGCGCCATTAAGTCACGTGATCACTACATGATAGTCATGTGATCAGTCCATGCTCAGTCACGGTATCAGTGCATGATCAGCCACGTGATCAGTGCATGATCTGTCACATGATTAGTGTATGATCATCCACGTGATCAGTGCATGGGCAGTCATGTGATCAGTGCATGATATAGACGTGATCAGTGCATGATCAGTCACGTGATCAGTGCATGATCAGTCACCTGATGGGTGTATGATCATTCACGTGACCTGTACATGGTAGCTACATGATCATTGCATGATCAGCCACGTGAGTAGTGCATGATAGCCACGTGATCACTGCATGATCAGTCACGTGATCAGTGCATGATCAGTCATGTGACCAGTACATGGTAGCTCGTGATCAGTGCATGATCAGCCACGTGAGCAGTGCATGATAGCCACGTGATCAGTGCATGATCAGTCACGTGATCAGTGCATGATCAGTCACGTGATCAGTGCATGATCAGCCACGTGATCAGTGCATGATCAGGCACGTGATCAGTGTATGTCAGCCACGTGATCAGTGCATGATAGCCACGTGATCAGTGCATGATCATCACGTGATCAGTGCATGATCAGTTACGTGATCAGTGCATGATCAGCCACGTGATCAGTGCATGATGCCACGTGATCAGTGCATGATCAGTTACGTGATCAGTGCATGATCAGTCACGTGATCAGTGCATGGTAGCTGATCATTGCATGATCAGCCACGTGATCAGTGCATGATAGCCACGTGATCAGTGCATGATCAGTCACGTGATCAGTGTATGATCAGCCACGTGATCAGTGCATGATGAATACGTGATCAGTGCATGATCAGTGCGTGATCAGTGCATGATCATCCACGTGATCAGTGCATGGTTGCTCGTGATCAGTGCATGATCAGCCAGCATCGAGCAGCAGCAGTAGCCGTGGTCAGTGTGATCAGTCATGATCAGTGCATGATCAGTCACGTGATCAGTATGATCATTCACGTGATCAGTGCATGATCAGTGCATGTTGGTATATGGTTGCTCGTGATCATTGCCGGCAATGACCCGCATGTGACAGTGCATGATAGCCCGCGTGATGTGTGCATGAGTTATGTGACAGGTATGATCAGCGTGATCAGTGCATGATGCCACGTGATCAGTGCATGATATGTCACGTGACAGTGTGTGATCAGCCACGTGATCAGTGCATGATCAGCCACGTGATCAGTGCATGATCAGCCACGTGATCAGTGCATGATCAGTCACGTGACAGTGCATGATAGCTCGTGATCAGTGCATGTGTCACGATCAGTGCATGATAGCCACGTGATCAGTGCATGATAGCCACGTGATCAGTGCATGATCAGTCACGTGATCGTGTATGATCAGCCACGTGATCAGTGCATGATCAGCCACGTGATCAGTGCATGATAGCCACGTGATCAGTGCATGATCCACGTGATCAGTGCATGATCAGTCACGTGATCATGTGTGATCAGCCGTGATCAGTGCATGATCAGCCACGTGATCAGTGCATGATCAGTGCGTGATCAGTGCATGATCAGTCACGTGACCAGTACATGGTAGCTACATGATCATTGCATGATCAGCCACGTGATCAGTGCATGATAGCCACGTGATCAGTGCATGATCAGTCCATGATCAGTGCATGATCAGTCACGTGATCAGTGCATGATCAGTCGTGATCAGTGCATGATCAGTCATGTGACCAGTATACGGATATCGTGATCAGTATGACAGCCACGTGATCAGTGCATGATAGCCACGTGATCAGTGCATGATCAGCCACGTGATCAGTGCATGATCAGCCACGTGATCAGTGCATGATCAGCCAGTGATCAGTGCATGATCAACTGCGGCGATCAGTGCATGTTAGCCACGTGATCAGTGCATGATCAGCCACGTGATCAGTGCATGATCAGCCACGTGATCAGTGCATGATCAGTCACGTGATCGGTACATGATCAGTCACGTGAACAGTGCATGATCATTTACGTGATCTATGCATGATCAGTCACGTGACCAGTATATGGTAGCTACGTGATCATTCCATGACGAGCCACGTGAGCAGTGCATGATAGCCACGTGATGTGTGCATGATCAGTTACGTGAGCAGAGTATGATCAGCCACGTGATCAGTGCATGAGTGCCACGTGATCAGTGCATGATATGTCACGTGACAGGTGTGTGATCAGCCACGTGAACAGTGCATGTTCAGCCACGTGATCAGTGCATGATAGCCACGTGATCAGTGCATGATCAGTTACGTGAGCAGTGTATGATCAGCCACGTGATCAGTGCATGGTCAGACACGTGAACAGTGTGATCAGCCACGTGATCAGTGCATGATATCCAAGTGATCAGTGCATGATCATCACGTGATCAGTGTATGATCAGCCACGTGAACAGTGCATGCTCAGTCACGTGATCTGGGCCTGCTGAGCTGCGTGATTACTGTCTGCTCATCTGCTTGACAATTGCCAGCTGTGCTGCGTAATTCCTGCCTGCTCAGCTGCTTGATTATTGCCAGCTGAGCAGCATGATTCCTCACACCTGAGTTCCATGATTATTGCCTGCTGACTGTTTGATTCGTGCCTACTCAGCTCTTTGTTTATTGCCTCCAGAGGCACATGATCAGTGTATGATAGCAAACATGATCAGCGCATGATCAGTCACATGATCAGCGCCATTAAGTCACGTGATCACTACATGATAGTCATGTGATCAGTCCATGCTCAGTCACGGTATCAGTGCATGATCAGCCACGTGATCAGTGCATGATCTGTCACATGATTAGTGTATGATCATCCACGTGATCAGTGCATGGGCAGTCATGTGATCAGTGCATGATATAGGCGTGATCAGTGCATGATCAGTCTCGTGATCAGTGCATGATAGCCACGTGATCAGTGCATGATCAGTCACCTGATGGGTGTATGATCATTCACGTGACCTGTACATGAGTAGCTACATGATCATTGCATGATCAGCCACGTGAGTAGTCATGATAGCCACGTGATCACTGCATGATCAGTCACGTGATCAGTGCATGATCAGTCATGTGACAGTACATGATAGCTGCGTGATCATGGCATGATCAGCCACGTGAGCAGTGCATGATAGCCACGTGATCAGTGCATGATCAGCCACGTGATCAGTGCATGATCAGCACGTGATCAGTGCATGATCAGCCACGTGATCAGTGCATGATCAGCCACGTGATCAGTGCATGATCAGCCACGTGATCAGTGCATGATCAGTTACGTGATCAGTGCATGATCAGTCACGTGATCAGTACATGATCAGCTACGTGATCAGTGCATGATCAGCCACGTGATCAGTGCATGATCAGCACGTGATCAGTGCATGATCAGCCACGTGATCAGTGCATGATCAGTCATGTGATCGGTGCATGATCAGCCACGTGATCAGTGCATGATATCCGTGATCAGTGCATGGCAACCGTGATCAGTGCATGATCAGCCACGTGATCAGTGCATGATCAGTCACGTGATCAGTGCATGATCATCAATCGTGCCAGTACATGGTAGCTACGTGATCAGTTGCATGATCAGCCACGTGATCAGTGCATGATAGCCACGTGATCAGTGCATGATCATCGCGTGATCGGTGCATGATCAGTCACGTGATCAGTGCATGGTAGCTGCGTGATCATGCATGTCATGCCGTGACCAGTGCATGACAGCCACGTGATCAGTGCATGATCAGCCACGTGATCAGTGCATGATCAGCCACGTGATCAGTGCATGATCAGCGTGATCAGTGCGCCAGTCATGCGTGTCAGTGTATGATGTCCACGTGATCAGTGCATGTAGCCCGTGATCAGTGCATGATCAGCCACGTGATCAGTGCATGTCCGTGTCATGATCAGTGCATGATGCGTACGTGATCAGTGTGATCAGCCACGTGATCAGTGCATGATCAGTCAATGATCAGTGCATGATCAGTCACTTGACCAGTACATGATAGCTCGTGATGTGCATGATCATCCACGTGATCAGTGCATGATAGCCGTGATGGTGCATGATAACCCACGTGATCAGTGCATGATCAGTCATGTGATCGTGTGTGATCAGCCACGTGATCAGTGCATGATATCCACGTGATCAGTGCATGACAGCCACGTGATCAGTGCATGATCAGCCGCGTGATCAGTGCATGATCAATCACGTGATCAGTGCATGATCAGTGCAATGACCAGTCCATGGTGCTATGTGATCAGTGCATGATCAGCCACGTGATCAGTGCATGATCAGCCACGTGATCAGTGCATGATCAGTCACGTGATCAGTGCATGATCAGTCACGTGATCAGTACATGATCAGTCACGTGATCAGTGCATGATCATTCACGTGATCTGTTGCATGATCAGTCACGTGACCAGTATATGGTGCTCAGTGATCATTCCATGACGACCGTGAGCAGTGCATGATAGCCACGTGATGTGTGCATGATCAGTTCGTGAGCAGAGTATGATCAGCCACGTGATCAGTGCATGATTGCCACGTGATCAGTGCATGATATATCACGTGACAGGTGTGTGATCAGCCACAGTGCATGTTCAGCCACGTGATCAGTGCATGATAGCCACGTGATCAGTGCATGATCAGTTACGTGATCAGTGCATGATCAGCCACGTGATCAGTGCATGGTCAGACACGTGAACAGTGCATGATCAGCCACGTGATCAGTGCATGATATCCAAGTGATCAGTGCATGATCATCACGTGATCAGTGTATGATCAGCGTGAACAGTGCATGCTCAGTCACGTGATCTGGGCCTGCTGAGCTCCATGATTACTGTCTGCTGCATCTGCTTGACAATTGCCAGCTGTGCTCGTAATTCCTGCCTGCTCAGCTGCTTGATTATTGCCAGCTGAGCAGCATGATTCCTCACACTGAGTTCCATGATTATTGCCTGCTGACTGTTTGATTCGTGCCTACTCAGCTCTTTGTTTATTGCCTCCAGAGGCACATGATCAGTGTATGATAGCAAACATGATCAGCGCATGATCAGTCACATGATCATCGCCATTAAGTCACGTGATCACTACATGATAGTCATGTGATCAGTCCATGCTCAGTCACGGTATCAGTGCATGATCAGCCACGTGATCAGTGCATGATCTGTCACAAGATTAGTGTATGATCATCCACGTGATCAGTGCATGGGCAGTCATGTGATCAGTGCATGATATAGGCGTGAACAGTGCATGATCAGTCTCGTGATCAGTGCATGATAGCCACGTGATCAGTGCATGATCAGTCACCTGATGGGTGTATGATCATTCACGTGACCTGTACATGGTAGCTACGTGATCATTGCATGATCAGCCATGAGTAGTGCATGATAGCCACGTGATCACTGCATGATCAGTCACGTGATCAGTGCATGATCAGTCATGTGACCAGTACATGATAGCTGGTGTCATGGCATGATCAGCCACGTGATCAGTGCATGATAGCCACGTGATCAGTGCATGATCAGCCACGTGATCAGTGCATGATCAGTCGTGATCACGTGATCATGCCGTGATGCCACCAGTGATGATGCAGCGAAGTCCAGCCGTGATCAGTGCATGATCAGCCACATGATCAGTGCATGATCAGTTACGTGATCAGTGCATGATCAGTCACGTGACAGTGCACATTGTGCTACGTGATCAGTGCATGATCAGCCACGTGATCAGTGCATGATAGCCACGTGATCAGTGCATGATCGTGCATGATCAGTGCATGATCAGTCATGATCAGTGTGTAGTCAGCCCGTGATCAGTGATGATATCACGTGACCAGTGCATGATCATCACGTGATCAGTGCATGTCTCGATACGTGATCAGTGCCGATCGCTGTGATCGCTGCATGATCAACCGCGTGATCAGTGCATGATCAGCCACGTGATCAGTGCATGATCGCCATGATCAGTGCATGATCAGCCGTGTCGTCACATGATGTGTCGCAGTGATCAGTGCATGATCAGTGCGTGATCAGTGCATGATTGACCAGATAGTGCGCATGATCATGCGTGATCAGTGCATGTCATACGTGATCAGTTACATGATCAGTTATGTAGTCAGTATGCAGATCAGCCACGTGTCAGTGCATGAGTCAGCCACGTGATGTGCATGATAAGTTCGTGATCAGTGCATGATCAGTCACTGATCAGTGCATGTGCTCACGGCAGCGATCGACATGTCAGCGTGATAGTAGCAGTAACTGTGTCCATGATTGATGCCACGTGATCAGTGCATGATCAGTACGTGATCAGTGATGATCAGTACTGACGTAGTCATGCCGTCTCTGCATGATCAGCGCATGACATGCCGTGATCAGTGCGTGATGAGCCATGATCAGTGCGTGATCAGTGGTGATCAGTGCATGATCATCACATGACCAGTGCATGTTGCTGCCGAGATCGTTGCGATCAGCCAAGTGATCAGAGCATGATATGCGTAATCAGTCATGATCAGTGCATGATCAGTGCGTGATCAGTCATGATCAGTGCATGATCATGCGTGAACAGTGCATGATCATTACGTGATCAGTGCATGATCAGTCACGTGACCAGTATATGGTGCTGTGATCACCATGACGTGCATTGAGCAGTGCATGATAGCCGTGATGTGCATGATCAGTTACGTGACATGTATGATCAGCCACGTGATCAGTGCAGTGCCCGTGATCAGTGCATGATATGTCACGTGACAGGTGTTGATCCCGTGAACAGTGCATGTTCAGCCATGATCAGTGCATGATAGCCGTGATCAGTGCATGATCAGTTACGTGAGCAGTGTATGATGCCACGTGATCAGTGCATGGTCAGACACCAGGTGATGCTATGATCAGCCACGTGATCAGTGCATGATGTCGAAGTGATCAGTGCATGATCATCACGTGATCGGTGCATGATCAGCCACGTGATCAGTGCACTCAGTCCGCGTCTGTGCTGCTCATTGATTACTGTCTGCCATCTGCTTGACAATTGCCAGCTGTGCTGCGTAATTCCTGCTCAGCTGTGATTGAGCAGCATGATTCCTCACCTGAGTTCCATGTTATTGCCTGCTGACTGTTTGATTCTGCTATCAGCTCTTTGTTTATTGCCTCCAGAGGCACATGATCAGTGTATGATAACCATGATCAGCGCATGATCAGTCACATGATCAGCGCCATTAAGTCACGATGATCACTACATAATGGTCATGTGATCAGTCCATGCTCAGTCACGATGTCAGTGCATGATCAGCCACGTGATCAGTGCATGATCTGTCACATGATTAGTGTATGATCATCCGTGATCAGTGCATGGGCAGTCATGTGATCAGTGCATATAGACGTGATCAGTGCATGATCAGTCTGTGATCAGTGCATGATAGCCACGTGATCAGTGCATGATCAGTCACCTGATGGTTGTATGATCATTCACGTGACCTGTACATGGTAGCTACATGATCATTGCATGATCAGCCGGTAGTTCATGATAGCCAGGTGATCAGTGCATGATCAGTCACGTGATCAGTGCATGATCAGTCACGTGACCAGTACATGATAGCTGCGTGATCATGGCATGATCAGCCACGTGATCAGTGCACGATGGTCACGTGATCAGTGCATGATCAGCCGTGATCAGTGCATGATCAGCACGTGATCAGTGCATGATCAGCCACGTGATCCGTGTATGATCAACCACGTGATCAGTGCATGATCAGCCACGTGATCAGTGCATGATCAGTCGTGATCAGTGCATGATCATCACGTGATCAGTGCATGATCAGCTCACGTGATCAGTGCATGATCAGCCCGTGATCGGTGCATGATCACCGTGATCAGTCATGCTGATGTACGTGATCAGTGCATGATCAGTCATGATCAGTGTATGATCAGCCACGTGATCAGTGCATGATATCACGTGATCAGTGCATGATCAGCCACGTGATCAGTGCATGATCAGCCACGTGATCAGTGCATGATCAGTTCGTGATCAGTGCATGATCAGTCACGTGATCAGTGCATGGTTGCTACGTGATCAGTTGCATGATCAGCCACGTGATCAGTGCATGATAGCCACGTGGTCAGTGCATGATCAGTCACGTGATCAGTGCATGATCAGTCACGTGATCAGTACATGATAGCTATGTGATCAGTGCATGATCAGCCACGTGATCAGTGCATGATCAGCCGTGATCACTGCATGATCAGTCACGTGATCAGTGCATGATCAGCCACGTGATCAGTGCATGATCAGCCACGTGATCAGTGCATGATCAGCCACGTGATCAGTGCATGATCAGCCACGTGATCAGTGCATGATCAGCCACGTGATCAGTGCATGATCAGTCACGTGATCAGTGCATGATCAGTTACGTGATCGGTGCATGATCAGCCGCGTGATCAGTGCATGATCAGCCACGTGATCAGTGCATGATCAATGCGTGATCAGTGCATGGTCATCCGCGTGACCAGTACATGGTAGCTCGTGATCAGTTGCATGATCAGCCATGATCAGTGCATGATAGCCACGTGATCAGTGCATGATCAGCCACGCATGATCAGTGCATGATCAGTCATGTGATCAGGTATTGTGATCAGCCACGTGATCAGTGCATGATCATCACGTGATCAGTGCATGATCAGCCACGTGATCAGTGCATGATCAGCCGTGATCAGTGCATGATCATCTGCGTGATCAGTGCATGATCAGTCACGTGATCAGTGCATGATTGCTACGTGATCAGTGCATGATCAGCCACGTGATCAGTGCATGATAGCCACGTGATCAGTGCATGATCAGTCACGTGATCAGTGCATGATCAGTCGCGTGATCAGTGCATGATCATTCGTGATCTGCATGATCAGTCACGTGATCAGTGCATGGTAGCCACGTGATCAGTGCATGATCAGTCACGTGAGCAGTGCATGATGTCACGTGATCAGTGCATGATAGTACGTGATCAGTATGACCAGCCACGTGATCAGTGCATGATGCCACGTGATCAGTGCATGATAGTCACGTGATCAGTGTGTGATCAGCCACGTGATCAGTGCATGATCAGCCACGTGATCAGTGCATGATAGCCACGTGATCAGTGCATGATCAGTCACGTGTTCAGTGCATGATCAGCCACGTGATCAGTGCATGATCAGCCACGTGATCAGTGCATGATCAGCCACGTGATCAGTGCATGATCAGTCACGTGATCAGTGCATGATCAGCCACGTGATCAGTGCATGATAGCCACGTGATCAGTGCATGATCTGCCACGTGATCAGTGCATGATCAGCCACGTGAACAGTGCATGATCATTTACGTGATCAGTGCATGATCAGTCACGTGACCAGTATATGGTAGCTACGTGATCATTCCATGACGAGCCACGTGAGCAGTGCATGATAGCCACGTGATGTGTGCATGATCAGTTACGTGAGCAGAGTATGATCAGCCACGTGATCAGTGCATGAGTGCCACGTGATCAGTGCATGATATGTCACGTGACAGTGTGATCAACGTGAACAGTGCATGTTCAGCCACGTGATCAGTGCATGATAGCCACGTGATCAGTGCATGATCAGTTGCGTGAGCAGTGTATGATCAGCCACGTGATCAGTGCATGGTCAGACACGTGAACAGTGTATGATCAGCCACGTGATCAGTGCATGATATCCAAGTGATCAGTGCATGATCATCACGTGATCAGTGTATGATCAGCCACGTGAACAGTGCATGCTCAGTCACGTGATCTGGGCCTGCTGAGCTGCGTGATTACTGTCTGCTCATCTGCTTGACAATTGCCAGCTGAGCTGCATTCCTGCCTGTCATCTGCTTGACAATTGCCAGCTGTGCTGCGTAATTCCTGCCTGCTCAGCTGCTTGATTATTGCCAGCTGAGCAGCATGATTCCTCACACCTGAGTTCCATGATTATTGCCTGCTGACTGTTTGATTCGTGCCTACTCAGCTCTTTGTTTATTGCCTCCAGAGGCACATGATCAGTGTATGATAGCAAACATGATCAGCGCATGATCAGTCACATGATCAGCGCCATTAAGTCACGTGATCACTACATGATAGTCATGTGATCAGTCCATGCTCAGTCACGGTATCAGTGCATGATCAGCCACGTGATCAGTGCATGATCTGTCACAAGATTAGTGTATGATCATCCACGTGATCAGTGCATGGCAGTCATGTGATCAGTGCATGATATAGGCGTGATCAGTGCATGATCAGTCTACGTCAGTGCATGATAGCCACGTGATCAGTGCATGATCAGTCACCTGATGGGTGTATGATCATTCACGTGACCTGTACATGGTAGCTTGATCATTGCATGATCAGCCACGTGATAGTGCATGATAGCCACGTGATCACTGCATGATCAGTCACGTGATCAGTGCATGATCAGTCATGTGACGTACATGGTAGCTGCGTGATCATGCATGATCAGCTACGTGATCAGTGCATGATAGCCATGCGTCATCACCAGCATGATCAGATCCGTGATCAGTGCATGATCAGCCACGTGATCAGTGCATGGCGTGAGTCAGTGTCATGTGATGATCAGTGCATGATCAGCCACGTGATCAGTGCATGATCAGCCATGATCAGTGCATGATCATTCGTGATCAGTGCATGATCAGTCACGTGACCAGTACATGGTAGCTACGTGATCATTGCCTGATCAGCCAGTCAGTGCATGATGCCACGTGATCAGTGCATGATCAGTCATGTGATCGTGTGTGATCAGCCGTGATCAGTGCATGATATCCGCGTGATCAGTGCATGACAGCCACGTGATCAGTGCATGAGAGCCACGTGATCAGTGCATGATCAGTCACGTGATACATGTGTGATCAGCCACGTGGTCAGTGCATGATGAGCCACGTGATCAGTGCAGGATCAATGCATGATCAGTGCATGATCAGTCCAGTGACCAGTACATGGTTGCTACGTGATCGTTGCATGATCAGCCACGTGAGCAGAGCATGATAGCCACGTGATCAGTGCATGATCAGTCACGTGATCAGTACATGATCAGTCAGGTGAACAGTGCATGATCATTTACGTGATCTGTGCATGATCAGTCACGTGACCAGTATATGGTTGCTACGTGATCATTCCATGACGAGCCACGTGAGCAGTGCATGATAGCCACGTGATGTGTGCATGAGTTACGTGAGCAGAGTATGATCAGCCACGTGATCAGTGCATGAGTGCCACGTGATCAGTGCATGATATGTCACGTGGCAGGTGTGTGATCAGCCACGTGAACAGTGCATGTTCAGCCACGTGATCAGTGCATGATAGCCACGTGATCAGTGCATGATCAGTTACGTGAGCAGTGTATGATCAGCCACGTGATCAGTGCATGGTCAGACACGTGAACAGTGTATGATCAGCCACGTGATCAGTGCATGATATCCAAGTGATCAGTGCATGATCATCACGTGATCAGTGTATGATCAGCCACGTGAACAGTGCATGCTCAGTCACGTGATCTGGGCCTGCTGAGCTGCGTGATTACTGTCTGCTCATCTGCTTGAAAATTGCCAGCTGAGCTGCACGATTCCTGCCTGTCATCTGCTTGACAATTGCCAGCTGTGCTGCGTAATTCCTGCCTGCTCAGCTGCTTGATTATTGCCAGCTGAGCAGCATGATTCCTCACACCTGAGTTCCATGATTATTGCCTGCTGACTGTTTGATTCGTGCCTACTCAGCTCTTTGTTTATTGCCTCCAGAGGCACATGATCAGTGTATGATAGCAAACATGATCAGCGCATGATCAGTCACATGATCAGCGCCATTAAGTCACGTGATCACTACATGATAGTCATGTGATCAGTCCATGCTCAGTCACGGTATCAGTGCATGATCAGCCACGTGATCAGTGCATGATCTGTCACAAGATTAGTGTATGATCATCCACGTGATCAGTGCATGGGCAGTCATGTGATCAGTGCATGATATAGACGTGATCAGTGCATGATCAGTCACGTGATCAGTGCATGATCAGTCACTTGATGGGTGTATGATCATTCACGTGACCTGTACATGGTAGCTACATGATCATTGCATGATAAGCCACGTGAGTAGTTCATGATAGCCACGTGATCACTGCATGATCAGTCACGTGATCAGTGCATGATCAGTCATGTGACCAGTACATGGTAGCTGCGTGATCATGGCATGATCAACCACGTGAGCAGTGCATGATAGCCACGTGATCAGTGCATGATCAGACGAGATCGGTGCATGATCAGTCACGTGATCAGTGCATGATCAGCCGCGTGATCAGTGCATCCAGGCACGTGATCAGTGCATGATCAGCCAGTGATCAGTGCATGATAGCCGCGTGATCAGTGCATGATCAGTCACGTGATCAGTGCATGATCAGTCACGTGATCAGTGCATGATCAGCCACGTGATCAGTGCATGATCAGCCACGTGATCAGTGCATGATCAGTCACGTGATCAGTGCATGATCATCACGTGACAACGTGATAGCCACTGAATGTGCATGATCAGCCACGTGATCAGTGCATGATAGCCACGTGATCAGTGCATGATCAGTCGTGATCATGTGTAGATGTACCAGTGATCAGTGCATGATCAGCCACGTGATCAGTGCATGATTCCATTGATCAGTGCATGATCAGTCACGTGACAGTACATGTTGCTCGTGATCGTGCATGATCAGCCACGTGATCGGGCATGATAGCCGTGGTCAGTGCATGATCAGTCACGTGATCAGTGCATGATCATCACGTGATCAGTGCATGATCTTCGTGATCAGTGCATGATCAGTCCGTGATCAGTGCATGATACTCGTGATCAGTGCATGATCAGCCACGTGATCAGTGCATGATCAGCCACGTGATCAGTGCATGAGTTACGTGAGCATTGTATGATCAGCCACGTGATCAGTGCATGAGTGCCACGTGATCAGTGCATGATATGTCACGTGACAGTGTGTGATCAGCCACGTGATCAGTGCATGATCAGCCACGTGATCAGTGCATGATCAGTACGTGATCAGTGCATGATCAGTCACGTGATCAGTGCATGGTAGCTACGTGATCAGTGCATGATCAGCCACGTGATCAGTGCATGATAGCCACGTGATCAGTGCATGATCAGCCACGTGATCAGTGCATGATCAGTCACGTGATCAGTGCATGATCAGCCACGTGATCAGTGCATGATAGCCACGTGATCAGTGCATGATCAGCCACGTGATCAGTGCATGATAGCCACGTGATCAGTGCATGATCAGTCACGTGATCAGTGTGATCAGCACGTGATCAGTGCATGATCAACGTGATCAGTGCATGATCGATCACGTGATCAGTGCATGATCAGTCACGTGACCAGTACATGGTAGCTACGTGATCATTGCATGATCAGCCACGTGATCAGTGCATGATAGCCACGTGATCAGTGCATGATCAGTCACGTGATCAGTGCATGATCAGTCACGTGATCAGTGCATGATCAGCCACGTGATCAGTGCATGATCAGTCACGTGATCAGTGCATGGTAGCTACGTGATCAGTGCATGATCAGCCACGTGATCAGTGCATGATAGCCACGTGATCAGTGCATGATCAGACGTGATCAGTGCATGATCAGCCACGTGATCAGTGCATGATGTACGTGATCAGTGCATGATCAGTCACGTGATCAGTGCATGATCAGCCACGTGATCAGTTGCATGATCAGCCACGTGATCAGTGCATGATCAGCCACGTGATCAGTGCATGATCAGTCACGTGATCAGTACATGATCAGTCACGTGAACAGTGCATGATCATTTACGTGATCTGTGCATGATCAGTCGTGACAATATGGTGTACAGTGTATGACGAGCCACGTGAGCAGTGCATGATAGCCGCGTGATGTGTGCATGATCAGTTACGTGAGCAGAGTATGATCAGCCACGTGATCAGTGCATGAGTGCCACGTGATCAGTGCATGATATGTCACGTGACAGGTGTGTGATCAGCCACGTGAACAGTGCATGTTCAGCCACGTGATCAGTGCATGATAGCCACGTGATCAGTGCATGATCAGTTACGTGAGCAGTGTATGATCAGCCACGTGATCAGTGCATGGTCAGACACGTGAACAGTGTATGATCAGCCACGTGATCAGTGCATGATATCCAAGTGATCAGTGCATGATCATCACGTGATCAGTGTATGATCAGCCACGTGAACAGTGCATGCTCAGTCACGTGATCTGGGCCTGCTGAGCTGCGTGATTACTGTCTGCTCATCACAACGACAGTGCCAGCTGTGCTGCGTAATTCCTGCCTGCTCAGCTGCTTGATTATTGCCAGCTGAGCAGCATGATTCCTCACACTGAGTTCCATGATTATTGCCTGCTGACTGTTTGATTCGTGCCTACTCAGCTCTTTGTTTATTGCCTCCAGAGGCACATGATCAGTGTATGATAGCAAACATGATCAGCGCATGATCAGTCACATGATCAGCGCCATTAAGTCACGTGATCACTGCATGATAGTCATGTGATCAGTCCATGCTCAGTCACGGTATCAGTGCATGATCAGCCACGTGATCAGTGCATGATCTGTCACAGATTAGTGTATGATCATCCACGTGATCAGTGCATGGCAGTCATGTGATCAGTGCATGATATAGGCGTGTCAGTGCATGATCAGTCTCGTGATCAGTGCATGATAGCCACGTGATCAGTGCATGATCAGTCACCTGATGGGTGTATGATCATTCACGTGACCTGTACATGGTAGCTACATGATCATTGCATGGTCAGCCACGTGAGTAGTGCATGATAGCCACGTGATCACTGCATGATCAGTCACGTGATCAGTGCATGATCAGTCACGTGACCAGTACATGGTAGTGCGTGATCATGGCATGATCAGCCACGTGAGCAGTGCATGATAGCCACGTGATCAGTGCATGATCAGTCACGTGATCAGTGCATGATCAGTCACGTGATCAGTGCATGATCAGCCACGTGATCAGTGCATGACCAGGCACGTGATCAGTGTATGTCAGCCAAGTGATCAGTGCATGATAGCCACGTGATCAGTGCATGATCAGTCACGTGATCAGTGCATGATCAGTTATGTGATCAGTGTATGATCAGCCACGTGATCAGTGCATGATCAGCCACGTGATCAGTGCATGATCAATTACGTGATCAGTGCATGATCAGTCACGTGACCAGTACATGGTAGCTACGTGATCAGTGCCTGATGCCATGATCAGTGCATGATAGCCACGTGATCAGTGCATGATAGCCACGTGATCAGTGCATGATCAGTCATGTGATCGTGTGATCAGCCACGTGATCAGTGCATGATATCCACGTGATCAGTGCATGATCAGCCACGTGATCAGTGCATGATGAGCCACGTGATCAGTGCAGGATCAATTACGTGATCAGTGCATGATCAGTCACGTGACCAGTACATGGTTGCTACGTGATCGTTGCATGATCAGCCACGTGAGCAGTGCATGATAGCCACGTGATCAGTGCATGATCAGTCACGTGATCAGTACATGATCAGTCACGTGAACAGTGCATGATCATTTACGTGATCTTTGCATGATCAGTCACGTTACCAGTATATGGTTGCTCGTGATCATTCCATGACGAGCCACGTGAGCAGTGCATGATAGCCACGTGATGTGTGCATGAGTTCGTGAGCAGAGTATGATCAGCCACGTGATCAGTGCATGAGTGCCACGTGATCAGTGCATGATATGTCACGTGACAGGTGTGTGATCAGCCACGTGAACAGTGCATGTTCAGCCACGTGATCAGTGCATGATAGCCACGTGATCAGTGCATGATCAGTTACGTGAGCAGTGTATGATCAGCCGTGATCAGTGCATGGTCAGACACGTGAACAGTGTATGATCAGCCACGTGATCAGTGCATGATATCCAAGTGATCAGTGCATGATCATCACGTGATCAGTGTATGATCAGCCACGTGATCAGTGCATGCTCAGTCACGTGATCTGGGCCTGCTGAGCCGTGATTACTGTCTGCTCATCTGCTTGACAATTGCCAGCTGTGCTGCGTGTTCCTGCCTGCTCAGCTGTGATGATTGCCAGCTGAGCAGCATGATTCCTCACACCTGAGTTCCATGATTATTGCCTGCTGACTGTTTGATTCGTCCTACTCAGCTCTTTGTTTATTGCCTCCAGAGGCACATGATCAGTGTATGATAGCAAACATGATCAGCGCATGATCAGTCACATGATCAGCCCATTAAGTCACGTGATCACTACATGATAGTCATGTGATCAGTCCATGCTCAGTCACGGTGATCAGTGCATGATCAGCCACGTGATCAGTGCATGATCTGTCACAAGATTAGTGTATGATCATCCACGTGATCAGTGCATGCAGTCATGTGATCAGTGCATGATATAGACGTGATCAGTGCATGATCAGTCTCGTGATCAGTGCATGATAGCCACGTGATCAGTGCATGATCAGTCACCTGATGGGTGTATGATCATTCACGTGACCTGTACATGGTAGCTACATGATCATTGCATGATCAGCCACGTGAGTAGTGCATGATAGCCACGTGATCAGTGCATGATCAGTCACGTGATCAGTGCATGATCAGTCATGTGACCAGTACATGATAGCTGCGTGATCATGGCATGATCAGCCACGTGAGCAGTGCATGATAGCCACGTGATCAGTGCATGATCAGTCACGTGATCAGTGCATGATCAGTCACGTGATCAGTGCATGATCAGCCATGATCAGTGCATGACCAGGCACGTGATCAGTGTATGTCCAGCCAAGTGATCAGTGCATGATAGCCACGTGATCAGTGCATGATCAGTCACGTGATCAGTGCATGATCAGTTACGTGATCAGTGCATGATCAGCCACGTGATCAGTGCATGATCAGCCACATGATCAGTGCATGATCAATTGCGTGATCAGTGCATGATCAGTCACGTGACCAGTACATGGTAGCTCATGATCATTGCATGATCAGCCATGATCAGTGCATGATAGCCACGTGATCAGTGCATGATAGCCACGTGATCAGTGCATGATCAGTCACGTGATCGTGCATCATGATCCGTGCGATCAGTGCATGATATCCACGTGATCAGTGCATGATCAGCCACGTGATCAGTGCATGATCAGCCACGTGATCAGTGCATGATCAGTGCGTGATCAGTGTGATCAGTCACGTGATCAGTACATGGTTGCTACGTGATCAGTGCATGATCAGCGTGAGCAGTGCATGATAGCCACGTGATCAGTGCATGATCAGTCACGTGATCAGTACATGATCAGTCACGTGAACAGTGCATGATCATTCGTGATCAGTGCATGATCAGTCACGTGACCAGTATATGGTTGCTACGTGATCATTCCATGACGAGCCACGTGAGCAGTGCATGATAGCCACGTGATGTGCATGAGTTACGTGAGCAGAGTGATCAGCCACGTGATCAGTGCATGAGTGCCACGTGATCAGTGCATGATATGTCACGTGACAGGTGTGTGATCAGCCACGTGAACAGTGCATGTTCAGCCACGTGATCAGTGCATGATAGCCGTGATCAGTGCATGATCAGTTACGTGAGCAGTGCATGATCAGCCACGTGATCAGTGCATGGTCAGACACGTGAACAGTGTATGATCAGCCACGTGATCAGTGCATGATATCCAAGTGATCAGTGCATGATCATCACGTGATCAGTGTATGATCAGCCACGTGAACAGTGCATGCTCAGTCACGTCTGGGCCTGCTGAGCTGCGTGATTACTGTCTGCTCATCTGCTTGACAATTGCCAGCTGAGCTGCACGATTCCTGCCTGTCATCTGCTTGACAATTGCCAGCTGTGCTGCGTAATTCCTGCCTGCTCAGCTGCTTGATTATTGCCAGCTGAGCAGCATGATTCCTCACACCTGAGTTCCATGATTATTGCCTGCTGACTGTTTGATTCGTGCCTACTCAGCTCTTTGTTTATTGCCTCCAGAGGCACATGATCAGTGTATGATAGCAAACATGATCAGCGCATGATCAGTCACATGATCAGCGCCATTAAGTCACGTGATCACTACATGATAGTCATGTGATCAGTCCATGCTCAGTCACGTATCAGTGCATGATCAGCCACGTGATCAGTGCATGATCTGTCACAAGATTAGTGTATGATCATCCACGTGATCAGTGCATGGGCATCATGTGATCAGTGCATGATATAGACGTGATCAGTGCATGTCAGTCACGTGATCAGTGCATGATCAGTCACCTGATGGGTGTATGATCATTCACGTGACCTGTACATGGTAGCTACATGATCATTGCATGATCAGCCACGTGAGTAGTGCATGATAGCCACGTGATCACTGCATGATCAGTCACGTGATCAGTGCATGATCAGTCATGTGACCAGTACATGGTAGCTGCGTGATCATGGCATGATCAGCCACGTGAGCAGTGCATGATAGCCGTGATCAGTGCATGATCAGACACGTGATCAGTGCATGATCAGTCACGTGATCAGTGCATGATCAGCCACGTGATCAGTGCATGATCAGTCACGTGATCAGTGTATGATCAGCCACGTGATCAGTGCATGTGCGTGATCAGTGCATGATCAGTCACGTGATCAGTGCATGATCAGTCACGTGATCAGTGCATGATCAGCCACGTGATCAGTGCATGATCAGTGCGATCAGTGCATGTCAATTGTGATCAGTGCATGATCAGTCACGTGATCAGTGCATGATCACCACGTGATCAGTGCATGATCAGCCACGTGATCAGTGCATGATAGCCACGTGATCAGTGCATGATCAGTCACGTGATCATGTGTGATCAGCCACGTGATCAGTGCATGATGAGCCACGTGATCAGTGCATGATCAGTACGTGATCAGTGCATGATCAGTCACGTGACCATGTACAGCGGTTGCTCATTGATGGTTGATCAGCCACGTGAGCAGTGCATGATAGCCACGTGATCAGTGCATGATCAGTCACGTGATCAGTGCATGATCATCCGTGATCAGTGCATGATCATTTACGTGATCAGTGCATGATCAGTCACGTGACCAGTGTGGTTGCTACGTGATCATTCCATGATCAGCCACGTGAGCAGTGCATGATAGCCGTGATCAGTGCATGAGTCACGTGATCAGTGTATGATCAGCCGTGATCAGTGCATGAGTGCCACGTGATCAGTGCATGATATGTCACGTGACAGTGTGTGATCAGCCACGTGATCAGTGCATGTTCAGTCACGTGATCAGTGCATGATAGCCACGTGATCAGTGCATGATCAGTTACGTGAGCAGTGTATGATCAGCCACGTGATCAGTGCATGATCAGCCACGTGATCAGTGTATGATCAGCCGTGATCAGTGCATGATCAGTCATGTGATCAGTGCATGATAGCTGCGTGATCAGTGCATGATCAGCCACGTGATCAGTGCATGATAGCCACGTGATCAGTGCATGATCAGTCACGTGATCAGTGCATGATCATCCAGTGATCAGTGCATGATCAGCCATGATCAGTGCATGATCAACTGCGTGATCAGTGCATGATCAGCAGTGATCAGTGCATGATCAGCGTGATCAGTGCATGATCAGTGCGTGATCATGCCGTCCAGTTATGATCAGTGCATGATCAGCCACGTGATCAGTGCATGATTGCCAATCAGTGCATGATCGTCGTGATCAGTGCATGATCGTCGTGCCAGTACACATGGTAGCTCGTGATGTGCATGATCAGCCATGATCAGTGCATGATAGCCACGTGATCAGTGCATGATAGCCACGTGATCAGTGCATGATCAGTCACGTGATCAGTGCATGATCAGCCACGTGATCAGTGCATGATATCCACGTGATCATGCATGATCAGCCACGTGATCAGTGCATGATGAGCCACGTGATCAGTGCGGATCAATACGTGATCAGTGCATGATCAGTCACGTGACCAGTACATGGTTGCTACGTGATCGTTGCATGATCAGCCACGTGAGCAGAGCATGATAGCCACGTGATCAGTGCATGATCAGTCACGTGATCAGTATGATCAGTCACGTGAACAGTGCATGATCATTCGTGATCTGTGCATGATCAGTCACGTGACCAGTATATGGTGCTACGTGATCATTCCATGACGAGCCACGTGAGCAGTGCATGATAGCCACGTGATGTGTGCATGATCATTCGTGAGCAGAGTATGATCAGCCACGTGATCAGTGCATGAGTGCCACGTGATCAGTGCATGATATGTCACGTGACAGGTGTGTGATCAGCCACGTGAACAGTGCATGTTCAGCCACGTGATCAGTGCATGATAGCCACGTGATCAGTGCATGATCAGTTACGTGAGCAGTGTATGATCAGCCACGTGATCAGTGCATGGTCAGACACGTGAACAGTGTATGATCAGCCACGTGATCAGTGCATGATATCCAAGTGATCAGTGCATGATCATCACGTGATCAGTGTATGATCAGCCACGTGAACAGTGCATGCTCAGTCACGTGATCTGGGCCTGCTGAGCTGCGTGATTACTGTCTGCTCATCTGCTTGACAATTGCCAGCTGAGCTGCACGATTCCTGCCTGTCATCTGCTTGACAATTGCCAGCTGTGCTGCGTAATTCCTGCCTGCTCAGCTGCTTGATTATTGCCAGCTGAGCAGCATGATTCCTCACACTGAGTTCCATGATTATGCCTGCTGACTGTTTGATTCGTGCCTACTCAGCTCTTTGTTTATTGCCTCCAGAGGCACATGATCAGTGTATGATAGCAAACATGATCAGCGCATGATCAGTCACATGATCAGCGCCATTAAGTCACGTGATCACTACATGATAGTCATGTGATCAGTCCATGCTCAGTCACGGTATCAGTGCATGATCAGCCACGTGATCAGTGCATGATCTGTCACATGATTAGTGTATGATCATCCACGTGATCAGTGCATGGGCAGTCATGTGATCAGTGCATGATATAGACGTGATCAGTGCATGATCAGTCACGTGATCAGTGCATGATCAGTCACCTGATGGGTGTATGATCATTCACGTGACCTGTACATGGTAGCTACATGATCATTGCATGATCAGCCACGTGAGTAGTGCATGATAGCCACGTGATCACTGCATGATCAGTCACGTGATCAGTGCATGATCAGTCATGTGACCAGTACATGGTAGCTGCGTGATCATGGCATGATCAGCCACGTGAGCAGTGCATGATAGCCACGTGATCAGTGCATGATCAGTCACGTGATCAGTGCATGATCAGTCACGTGATCAGTGCATGATCAGCCACGTGATCAGTGCATGATCAGGCACGTGATCAGTGTGTCAGCCACGTGATCAGTGCATGATCAGCCACGTGATCAGTGCATGATCAGTCACGTGATCAGTGCATGATCAGTTACGTGATCAGTGCATGATCAGCCACGTGATCAGTGCATGATCAGCCATGATGCATGATGTTCGTGATCAGTGCATGATCAGTCACGTGATCAGTGCATGATAGCTGCGTGATCAGTGCATGATCAGCCACGTGATCAGTGCATGATAGCCACGTGATCAGTGCATGATCAGTCACGTGATCATGTGTGATCAGCCACGATCAGTGCATGATGAGCCACGTGATCAGTGCATGATCAGTACGTGATCAGTGCATGATCAGTCACGTGATCAGTGCATGGTTGCTACGTGATCAGTGCATGATCAGCCACGTGATCAGTGCATGATAGCCGTGATCAGTGCATGATCAGTCACGTGATCAGTGCATGATCAGTCACGTGATCAGTGCATGATCATTCACGTGATCAGTGCATGATCAGTCACGTGACCAGTATATGGTTGCTACGTGATCAGTGCATGACAGCCACGTGAGCAGTGCATGATAGCCACGTGATCAGTGCATGAGTCACGTGAGCAGTGTATGATCAGCCACGTGATCAGTGCATGAGTGCTGCAGTCAGTGCATGATATGTCACGTGACAGTGTGTGATCAGCCACGTGAACAGTGCATGATCAGCCACGTGATCAGTGCATGATAGCCACGTGATCAGTGCATGATCAGTTACGTGATCAGTGTATGATCAGCCACGTGATCAGTGCATGATCAGACACATGATCAGTGTATGATCAGCCACGTGATCAGTGCATGATCAGTCATGTGATCAGTACATGATAGCATCACATGATCAGTCCATGATCAGCCACGTGCAGTGACGCATGTACACGTGATCAGTGCATGATCAGACGTGATCAGTGCATGATCAGTCACGTGATCAGTGCATGATCAGCCGTGATCAGTGCATGATCAGTCCGTGATCAGTGCATGATCAGCCACGTGATCAGTGCATGATAGCCACGTGATCAGTGCATGATCAGTCACGTGATCAGTGCATGATCATTCACGTGATCAGTGCATGATCAGCCACGTGATCAGTGCATGATCAGCCACGTGATCAGTGCATGATCAGTCATGATCAGTGCATGATCAGTCACGTGATCAGTGCATGATAGCTACGTGATCAGTGCATGATCAGCCACGTGATCAGTGCATGATAGCCACGTGATCAGTGCATGATGTCACGTGATCAGTGCATGATCAGTCACGTGATACGTGTGTGATCAGCCGTGATCAGTGCATGATATCCACGTGATCAGTGCATGATCAGCCACGTGATCAGTGCATGAGCCACGTGATCAGTGCATGTCAGTCGTGATCATGTGTGATCAGCCACGTGATCAGTGCATGATGAGCCACGTGATCAGTGCATGATCAGTGCATGATCAGTGCATGATCAGTCACGTGACCATACATGGTTCTCGTGATCGTTGCATGATCAGCCACGTGGCAGTGCATGATAGCCACGTGATCAGTGCATGATCAGTCACGTGATCAGTGCATGATCAGTCACGTGAACAGTGCATGATCATTCGTGATCAGTGCATGATCATCACGTGACCAGTATATGGTAGCTCGTGATCATTCCATGTGAGCCACGTGATCAGTGCATGATGCCACGTGATGTGTGCATGAGTTCGTGATCAGTATGATCAGCCACGTGATCAGTGCATGAGTGCCCGTGATCAGTGCATGATATGTCACGTGACAGTGTGTGATCAGCCACGTGATCAGTGCATGATCAGCCACGTGATCAGTGCATGATCAGTCACGTGATCAGTGCATGATCATTCACGTGACCAGTGCATGATAGCTACGTGATCAGTGCATGATCAGCCACGTGATAGTGCATGATAGCCACGTGATCAGTGCATGATCAGTCACGTGATCAGTGCATGATCAGTCACGTGATCAGTGCATGATCAGCCACGTGATCAGTGCATGATCAGCCACGTGATCAGTGCATGACAGCCACGTGATCAGTGCATGATCAGTCACGTGATCAGTGCATGATCAGCCACGTGATCAGTGCATGATCAGCCACGTGATCAGTGCATGATCAGGCACGTGATCAGTGTATGATCAGCCACGTGATCAGTGCATGATAGCCACGTGATCAGTGCATGATCAGCCACGTGATCAGTGCATGATCAGTGCGTGATCAGTGCATGATCAGTCCGTGACAGTATGATAGCTACGTGATCAGTGCATGATCAGCCACGTGATCAGTGCATGATAGCCACGTGTCAGTGCATGATCAGTCACGTGATCGTGTGTGATCAGCCACATGATCAGTGCATGATATCCACGTGATCAGTGCTCAGCCACGTGATCAGTGCATGATAGCCACGTGATCAGTGCATGATCATCACGTGATCATGTGTGATCAGCCACGTGATCAGTGCATGATCAGTCACGTGATCAGTGCATGATACTACGTGATCAGTGCATGATCAGTCACAGTGCAGTGCATGATAGCCACGTGATCAGTGCATGATCAGTCACGTGATCAGTGCATGTCATCCGTGATCAGTGCATGATGTACGTGATCAGTGCATGATCAGTCACGTGATCAGTACATGATCAGTCACGTGACAGTGCATGATCATTCGTGATCAGTGCATGATCAGTCACGTGACCAGTATATGGTAGCTACGTGATCATTCATGACGAGCCAGTGAGCAGTGCATGATAGCCACGTGATCAGTGCATGATCAGTCACGTGATCAGTGTATGATCAGCCACGTGATCAGTGCATGAGTGCCACGTGATCAGTGCATGATATGTCACGACAGGTGTGTGATCAGCCACGTGAACAGTGCATGTTCAGCCACGTGATCAGTGCATGATAGCCACGTGATCAGTGCATGATCAGTTACGTGAGCAGTGTGATCAGCCGTGATCAGTGCATGGTCAGACACGTGAACAGTGTATGATCAGCCACGTGATCAGTGCATGATATCCAAGTGATCAGTGCATGATCATCACGTGATCAGTGTATGATCAGCGTGAACAGTGCATGCTCAGTCACGTGATCTGGGCCTGCTGAGCTGCGTGATTACTGTCTGCTCATCTGCTTGACAATTGCCAGCTGAGCTGCACGATTCCTGCCCATCTGCTTGACAATTGCCAGCTGTGCTGCGTAATTCCTGCCTGCTCAGCTGCTTGATTATTGCCAGCTGAGCAGCATGATTCCTCACACCTGAGTTCCATGATTATTGCCTGCTGACTGTTTGATTCGTGCCTACTCAGCTCTTTGTTTATTGCCTCCAGAGGCACATGATCAGTGTATGATAGCAAACATGATCAGCGCATGATCAGTCACATGATCAGCGCCATTAAGTCACGTGATCACTACATGATAGTCATGTGATCAGTCCATGCTCAGTCACGGTATCAGTGCATGATCAGCCACGTGATCAGTGCATGATCTGTCACATGATTAGTGTATGATCATCCACGTGATCAGTGCATGGGCAGTCATGTGATCAGTGCATGATATAGACGTGATCAGTGCATGATCAGTCGTGATCAGTGCATGATAGCCACGTGATCAGTGCATGATCAGTCACCTGATGGGTGTATGATCATTCACGTGACCTGTACATGGTAGCTACATGATCATTGCATGATCAGCCACGTGAGTAGTTCATGATAGCCACGTGATCAGTGCATGATCAGTCACGTGATCAGTGCATGATCAGTCATGTGACCAGTACATGATGAGCACCATGATCATGTGATCAGCCGTGATCAGTGCATGATAGCCACGTGATCAGTTGATCAGTCACGTGATCAGTGCATGATCAGCTCATTGATCAGTGCATGATCAGCCACGTGATCAGTGCATTCATGCTCATGTGATCAGTGCATGAGTCATGTAGCGACCATGATCAGCCCATGATCAGTGCGACAGTGCGTGATCAGTGCATGATCAGTCACGTGATCAGTGCATGATCAGCCACGTGATCAGTGCATGATCAGCCACGTGATCAGTGCATGATCAGCCACGTGATCAGTGCATGATCAGTCACGTGATCAGTGCATGATCAGCCACGTGATCAGTGCATGATCAGCCACGTGAGTGCATGATCAGCCACGTGATCAGTGCATGATCAGTCACGTGATCAGTGCATGATAGCACGTGATCAGTGCATGACAGCCCGTGATCAGTGCATGATAGCCCACGTGATCAGTGCATGATCAGCACGTGATCAGTGTGATCATCGTGATCAGTGCATGATCAGCCACGTGATCAGTGCATGATCAGCATGATCAGTGCATGTGTCAGCCACGTGATCAGTGCATGCAATACATGATCAGTGCATGATCAGCCACGTGATCAGTGCATGATCAGTCACGTGATCAGTACATGATCAGTCACGTGAACAGTGCATGATCATTCGTGATCTGCATGATCAGTCACGTGACCAGTATGATTCCTACGTGATCATTCCATGACAGCCACGTGAGCAGTGCATGATAGCCACGTGTGATGTGTGCATGATCAGTTACGTGAGCAGTATGATCAGCCACGTGATCAGTGCATGAGTGCCACGTGATCAGTGCATGATATGTGCACCATGACAGTGTGTGATGCCACGTGAACAGTGCATGTTCAGCCACGTGATCAGTGCATGATAGCCACGTGATCAGTGCATGATCAGTGCATGAGCAGTGTATGATCAGCCACGTGATCAGTGCATGGTCAGACACGTGAACAGTGTATGATCAGCCACGTGATCAGTGCATGATATCCAAGTGATCAGTGCATGATCATCACGTGATCAGTGTATGATCAGCCACGTGAACAGTGCATGCTCAGTCACGTGATCTGGGCCTGCTGAGCTGCGTGATTACTGTCTGCTCATCTGCTTGACAATTGCCAGCTGAGCTGCACGATTCCTGCCTGTCATCTGCTTGACAATTGCCAGCTGTGCTGCGTAATTCCTGCCTGCTCAGCTGCTTGATTATTGCCAGCTGAGCAGCATGATTCCTCAGTGTTCCATGATTATTGCCTGCTGACTGTTTGATTCGTGCCTACTCAGCTCTTTGTTTATTGCCTCCAGAGGCACATGATCAGTGTATGATAGCAAACATGATCAGCGCATGATCAGTCACATGATCAGCGCCATTAAGTCACGTGATCACTACATGATAGTCATGTGATCAGTCCATGCTCAGTCACGGTATCAGTGCATGATCAGCCACGTGATCAGTGCATGATCTGTCACATGATTAGTGTATGATCATCCACGTGATCAGTGCATGGGCAGTCATGTGATCAGTGCATGATATAGACGTGATCAGTGCATGATCAGTCTCGTGATCAGTGCATGATAGCCACGTGATCAGTGCATGATCAGTCACCTGATGGGTGTATGATCATTCACGTGACCTGTACATGGTAGCTACATGATCATTGCATGATCAGCCACGTGAGTAGTGCATGATAGCCACGTGATCAGTGCATGATCAGTCACGTGATCAGTGCATGATCAGTCATGTGACAGTGCATGATAGCCACGTGATCATGGCATGATCAGCAGACAGTGCATCACAGTGTCAGTGCATGATCAGCCACGTGATCAGTGCATGATCAGCCACGTGATCAGTGCATGATCAGCCACGTGATCAGTGCATGATAGCCACGTGATCAGTGCATGATCAGTCACGTGATCAGTGCATGATCAGTCACGTGATCAGTGTATGATCAGCCACGTGATCAGTGCATGATCAGCCACGTGATCAGTGCATGATCAATTACGTGATCAGTGCATGATCAGTCACGTGACCAGTACATGGTAGCTACGTGATCATTGCATGATCAGCCACGTGATCAGTGCATGATAGCCACGTGATCAGTGCATGATAGCCACGTGATCAGTGCATGATCAGTCACGTGATACAGTGTGTGATCAGCACGTGATCAGTGCATGATAGCCACGTGATCAGTGCATGATCAGCCACGTGATCAGTGCATGATAGCCACGTGATCAGTGCATGATCAGTCACGTGATACATGTGTGATCAGCCACGTGATCAGTGCATGATCAGCCACGTGATCAGTGCATGATCAATTACGTGATCAGTGCATGATCAGTCACGTGACCAGTACATGGTTGCTCATGATCAGTGCATGATCAGCCACGTGAGCAGTGCATGATAGCCACGTGATCAGTGCATGATCAGTCACGTGATCAGTGCATGATCAGTCACGTGAACAGTGCATGATCATTTACGTGATCAGTGCATGATCAGTCACGTGACCAGTATATGATTGCTCGTGATCATTGCATGACAGCCACGTGAGCAGTGCATGATAGCCGTGATCAGTGCATGAGTTACGTGATCAGTGTATGATCAGCCACGTGATCAGTGCATGAGTGCCACGTGATCAGTGCATGATATGTCACGTGATCAGGTGTGTGATCAGCCACGTGATCAGTGCATGATCAGCCACGTGATCAGTGCATGATAGCCACGTGATCAGTGCATGATCATTCACGTGATCAGTGCATGAGTAGCTACGTGATCAGTGCATGATCAGCCACGTGATCAGTGCATGATAGCCACGTGATCAGTGCATGATCAGTCACGTGATCAGTGCATGATCAGTCACGTGATCAGTGCATGATCAGCTGCGTGATCAGTGCATGATCAGCCACGTGATCAGTGCATGACAGCCACGTGATCAGTGCATGATCAGTCACGTGATCAGTGCATGATCAGCCACGTGATCAGTGCATGATCAGCACGTGATCAGTGCATGATCAGTCACGTGATCAGTGTATGATCAGCCACGTGATCAGTGCATGATCAGCCACGTGATCAGTGCATGATCAGCCACGTGATCAGTGCATGATCAGTCACGTGATCAGTGCATGATCAGTCACGTGATCAGTGCATGGTAGCTACGTGATCAGTGCATGATCAGCCACGTGATCAGTGCATGATAGCCACGTGATCAGTGCATGATCAGTCACGTGATCAGTGTGTGATCAGCCACGTGATCAGTGCATGATATCCACGTGATCAGTGCATGATAGCCATGATGGTCAGTGCATGAAGTCCACGTGATCAGTGCATGATCAGTCGTGATCATGTGTGATCAGCCACGTGATCAGTGCATGATCAGCCACGTGATCAGTGCATGATCAGTCACGTGATCAGTGCATGATCAGTCACGTGACCAGTACATGATAGCTACGTGATCATTGCATGATCAGCCACGTGATCAGTGCATGATCAGCCACGTGATCAGTGCATGATCAGCCACGTGATCAGTGCATGAGCCACGTGATCAGTGCATGATCAGCCACGTGATCAGTGCATGATCAGTTACGTGATCAGTATGATCAGTCGTGACCAGTACATGGTAGCTACGTGATCATTGCATGATCAGCCACGTGATCAGTGCATGATAGCCACGTGATCAGTGCATGATCAGTCACGTGATCAGTGCATGATCAGCCACGTGATCAGTGCATGATAGCCACGTGATCAGTGCATGATCAGCCACGTGATCAGTGCATGATCAGTCACGTGATCAGTGCATGATCAGTCATGTGATCAGTGCATGATCAGCCACGTGATCAGTGCATGATCAGTCGTGATCAGTGCATGATCAGCCACGTGATCAGTGCATGATCAGTCACGTGATCAGTGCATGATCAGCCACGTGATCAGTGTATGATCAGCCACGTGATCAGTGCATGATCAGCCACGTGATCAGTGCATGATCAGTCGTGATCAGTGCATGATCAGTCACGTGATCAGTACGCCCAGTAACTGCGTGATCATTGCATGATCAGCCACGTGATCAGTGCATGATAGCCACGTGATCAGTGCATGATCAGCCACGTGATCAGTGCATGATCAGTCATGTGATCAGTATGATGTACGTGATCAGTGCAATATCACGTGATCAGTGCATGGCAGTACCGTGATCAGTGCATGCAGCCACGTGATCAGTGCATGATCATCACGTGATCATGTGTGATCAGCCACGTGTCGAGTGCATGTGATGCCACCAGATCAGTGCGGATCAATTACGTGATCAGTGCATGATCAGTCGCATGACCAGTGCATGTACTCATGATGGTGCCGCATGATCAGCCCATGAGCAGTGCATGATAGCCGTGATCAGTGCATGATCAGTCACGTGATCAGTACGCTGTCAGTCGCGTGAACAGTGCATGATCATTTTCGTGATCTGCATGATCAGATGTACCAGTATATGGTAGCTACGTGATCATTCCATGACGAACCACGTGAGCAGTGCATGATCAGCCACGTGATGTGTGCATGAGTTACGTGAGCAGAGTATGATCAGCCACGTGATCAGTGCATGAGTGCCACGTGATCAGTGCATGATATGTCACGTGCAGTGTGTGATCAGCCACGTGATCAGTGCATGATCAGCCACGTGATCAGTGCATGATCAGCCACGTGATCAGTGCATGATCA